>NC_022020.1:36654403-36663111 GCF_000317375.1 Microtus ochrogaster | reverse complement strand
AAGTGGGCGTGGCTAGGGCAGGTACCGAAAGAATAACACCATCAACTTCCCATTCTAGGAAATCTGCCCTGTGTCTGAGTTTGAAAGCTGATGAATGGTTTTGTATGCCTGTAATTTCTTTTCTAGGGAGCACAAAACTAATCTTTTGATAATATAAAAAAGAGCCTTGTTTCTTTAAAATTGTACTGAATTGATATGCTTCTTGTGGAACTTCAGAACAAAATTTTGTTTTTAGGTTTTTTTTTGACATCTCAACTTTATACTTTTTAAACAATTCTATGTTATGTTTTGAGGGGAATGATGGGATTGAAACCCGGCCTTTCTGTATACAGGCTAGTCAAGCACTCTGCCATTGTGCTGTATTTCTAACCCTTAAATTTTAAGTCATTCATTGTTTTGAAATTCTCTTTTCTGTGCTAGGGCTCTTAACTAATATTTGTTTGGTAATTATTGCAAGCCACAGAGAAGATTAAAAACTCCATATACTTAATCTGTTTTAGTCTTTGCTCATGAACGAAGAAAAAGGGTAGGTAAAATTGAGAATTTGGTCACTGAAATTTGCTATCCTATGGATCCCAGAGCGTAACCGATCATGTTAATGCTAAACCCAATGGCCCTTCATTTTGTACATTGCTGTGTAACATGTGGCTATTCACTACCTACTTGATGATGGACAGGTGAGCCTGATGCCCACTTACAAAGTTCAACAGATATCTCAGATAATCTCCTTTCTGTTTTTAAGATTTCATGTGTGTTCCCTTTAGCCAGAAGAAATCTAATAAGTCTTCCTGACTTGCCTTGGCAGACCTTGAAAATCAAACTGGAGAGCAGAGCTGGGAGATAGGTCGTCCCAGGGTCTTGGGGTGACAGAACAATGATTGCGAGGGATGCCTATCCATATTTCCTACTTACCGTTTGACACTTCTCCAATCTTCATCTCGGGAGAGGTGACTGCTTAGCTAATAATTGGTTAGTTCGGTGTTAACCAATCAGCTTGACAGTTTAATTAGCAGGTTTGGTCAATCATCCAATCTTTGATTAATAGTCTACAAATTCAACTGGTCAAGTTGGGCAAATTGCACAGTTGACAATAAGCACCGCATCACCTTGAGTTGACAGTCACATGATCACCATGGACTTTTCATTAACGTTTATGATACAGACACATTTTGTTCATTATAGATTTATAAAATGAACAAAATTACGGTGATTCTAAAGTAAATTGGGTTCATCATGTACCTATTTGGTCTTCTCCAAGTGTTCAGAACACAGCCTTGGCAGTGGCTTATTTATAACGACATGCAAGAACAGATCTTTACTAAATCTTATCGAAATAGCATATGTCTTCCAGTCCGTGTTTTACCATTCATCTTGAGCTGACAAACACACAAGACAGTATCTGAAGGGTATTTATGCAGCTGTAATTGTGATTATTGTCATTTTTTTCTTCCTATTCCTGCTGAGCAATCAATCTTTCGAAAGAAACTGCAATCACCTCCTGCTTTTTGATCAACACATGCTGCACAATTTGATTTTAAGTTACTGAGGTAAATATACTGTTTTCAGTTTAATAATTCACAGGAATCATGATTTCTTATGCTTAATGAAAATGATTTCAAAAGCAAAATAATCAGAAAACAATTAGAAAACAAGGTATATTTTAAAACGCCAGAGCTCTCTCCTTGATGACTGGCCAGTGGTAGACCAGGTTTTGTTAAGTCTAGCCTAATATTCAATAATTTCACGCAGTACGTATGGCATTGGTAATGGAAAGAAAGGATTCAGATTCAGATGCAAGTTTTCTTATGTGTTGTGTTATTTGGAAAATTTCTAAAACTTTCCAAACAGACATCATGGTAGTCAATGAATCTGTAGCTGATGTAGAAAATTACATTTGGTAGGTCTAAGAATGTTTGGAAGACAATTTGAAAACAAATGGAATTTCTGAATTGCTGGCGAGCTCATTTTCAGTGTAGATTGATGATAATAAATGGTTGCTCAACAGAATCTCAGAAATAAAACATGAAAAACATGCATTGAATCTCCTGTTCTGCACCCCATCATCTGTCATGGAGGTTCTTGAAAGGAGATGGGGCTGTTTTGATATATTTTGTGGTATTGAAGAGTTTCTTTCTCTGAAAGCACTTTATTCACCTTGTGTTTAGGAGAATTAATTCTAATGGACTCTCAATTCTACAAACTTGGCATACGTTTTGAATGAAAACAACATATCTCAACTCTTATTTTGTAATTGTATACAACAATCATATTGTACTAGCATAAATTCTATATACAGTAGATCATTCACTCGGTGTTTTTATTTTATAAGTGTTATTGTAAAAATTTATTGAAAATAAATAACAATGTAACACACCAAAATTATGCAGACCCTGCTTATATGCAGTTAGAATTGACATTTGAAATGGAAGTTATGAAGCTTTGTATTGAATTTTACACTTCAGGAATCAAATGTATTGAGCTTATACACTCTCACAATAGGGCGTGAGACCCACTGCAGCTGGAGTTACAGGTGGTTGTAAGCTGAGCAAGGTGGGTGCTGGACACTGAACATCAGACTGCTACAAGAATAGCACTTTTCAATGGCTGAGCCGACTTTTCAGCTCCTAGCTACCTGGTCTTTATTTACATCTACTTATCTGGAAAACGAGGCTAAAACAGTTTCTGCTTGGCTTATCAGGTTGTTGGGAAAATTGAGATAACTTATTTAAGGTGTTGCTCGGTGGACTGTACGTCAGAAATAAACTCCCATGGTTGGCCTTGTCTTTGGGCTCACCTTAGTGTAGGGCTTTCCAGACACTGTCATCTTCTGGTCATGAGGTAAGTGTTTTCACTAAGCTTATAGTAAGGTTACATTAGAATACATTTCAGAGCTCTTCAGATACATTAAGCTGTTTATCCCAAGATTCTGTAGTTGAGGCCACAAGCAATAATAACACTGGGCCATGAACTTATATATTTGGGGGGGGTAAAGCATTAGCAAGCCAATGGTTAAATATTTTAGTCTTTCTTTAGACTGGGCACCATGAAGACATAATCAAAATCTTTAACCAGTCACTTGCTATGTTCCAGCTCATTCCTGTGGTTACTTTATTTTTGTTTTTTCTTTCAAGTGACCCTCAAGATTATCTTGAAAGGTAAAGATCTAGGACCGAGAAAGGTGAAATTCCCTTTATTATGCCCTTAAGTAATGAAGTTTGAGCTCAAACCCATGTCTTACAGATTTTTACAAAGCCTTTTTTTTTTTTTTTAAAAAAAGACTTTTCTGGAAAACACAAGTTATTTATTTAACATATATGCAGCTCTGAGGAGTGATCTGTGTGCCTCTTTGGATGTTTACATTTTGAACAGCATAGAGAGCCAGTTGTAAATCTTAGAAGAGATGTGCTAGCAGTTTAGTTCATTTTCCAAGTCTCTTCCCCTGTCTGTCAGAGAATTTGGTATGGTTTGTTGATAAAATCCCACTATTAAAGTATCAAAAGTAAGCTGAAAGCGAATCCAAATTTGATCATCCAAGCAATCTATCTAAATTATGGAGTTATTAGCCCTGCTTTGAAAGTGATTTTACTCAAGACTGCGGTAATTTTTTTCTTTGTACTTTGGTTGTCCTGGGCTTAATAATAAACATTCCTTTAAGTTAGATATAAAAAGCTTGAATTTTATTGCAGATGTGTAAGAAATAACTCACATGACATAGATCTCTTTGTGCAAGTGCTCTTTGCTGCCAAGTTTCCAAGTAGAAAGTAGGGCTGGAAGATAGCTTACTCAGTGGGCTGAAGAGCAAATACGTGTTTGTAATTTACAGCAAGGAGGAAGAGGCAGGGGTATTCCTGGAATTTGCTGACCAGCCAGTGGACCCAGTGAGCCCTAGGCAGATGAGGGAACCATGTTATAAATAAAATAAAATAAATAAAATGAGGACAGTACTGAGGAACAGAAGCCAAGGTTTTCATCTGGGCTGCATATGCACACACATACACACACACACACGCACACACACACATGTGCACACATATAAACTTGCACAATACACATACATAAATCTAAAACAAAATTATACTAATCAATAAGTTCTTAAATTTTAAAGACTAAATGACCTTCTTTCTTTGGACTCTCTTTGTCTCTGTCATTCATGAAAGCAAACTGTCTAAAATAGCTGCAGGTCACCTGGACCATCGCAGATTAAAGGAGAGACTCAGGCTGGAAAGAGAATTTTGATCTAGCAGTAGGCACTCTTCTAACCCCAGTGTGGCTTCACTCTGAAATACTCTCCAGTGTTGTATCTAACACATGCTTTTACAGCTTCCTTTTGATAGCAGATGCTAAGAAAAAGGTATGATATGAAATTATACTTTCTTGAGCTGATATCCTTCTTGACATCTGATCTGCAATATGATTTTATTCTTTTTTTTTTTTAAAAAAAAAAAAACACAGGGTTTCTCTGTGTAACAGCTTTGACTGTCCTCGAACTCACTCTGTTGACCAGTCTGGTCTCGAATTCACAGAGATCCACCTGCCTCTGCCTCTTGAGTGCTGGAATCAAAGATGTTCATTCGACATCACTTGCTACCTGAAAACCCTGCCTAGTTATGGATATATATATATTATATATATATATATTATATATATATAATATATATAATATTAAGTAAGCAATGCTCAAAAGCTATGTGATTTGGAGGATGCCTGTTCAAAGGAAAAGTTTCATACCCTGAAACCCTGAAAAAATGTAAATTACATTTAAATAAGTTTTTCACTTTTGTCTTTAATATTAACCTGATGAGTTAAATTGCTTTCAGAAGTTAAAATAGAGATCTAAAGGTTATAATAATATCAATGCTAAAAAAGCCCAGAGAGAAGAAGAAATGGAAAGTTCATTTAAATAAGTGAATGATTTGTGGAGATGTAATGGCTCTATTAATATTAATTATGCCATTTTCCTTCACTGCTCTACAAACGGGGGAATTTGCCAGCCTCCACCTCAGTGACAGACATACTGAAGTGTAAATAGAGGTCAGCAACTCTGTCTCTCCTCACCTAGGTTTCCTTTGAAGAAGTTTTCTGTCATTGTTGCAAGGTGTGGAATAGGCTATCTTCTGCCTCTGTGACATGGTCACTAAAATGAACAACTCCAAATCGGAAGTTCTTTATTTAGGGTCTTTGTTTCGGTCGTTTTGCTGAGTTCCATTGTAACAGCCTGAGCTAGGGCAGAGGGCCTCCACATAGCAGCAGCATGCTGTAAACAAAGCTGTTTATTAATGGAAGCTGGGAAGCAGGGAAGCAGAGGGAGGGGTTGGCTTCTCCATTTACCCCCTTTTTGAGAATGTCCTGATGACCTATGACCTACTTTTTTTTTTTTTTTCATTAAGTTCTGCCTTCTCAAGGTTCCACAGCCTCTCACAAGCACCAAGAATTAGGCGTCTAGGTTTTACCTGGAGGGTCTTTGCAGGGATAGTCTCTGGCCATCTCAGTTTAGTAGGATACTCTGGAAGCAAAGAATTTTCTTCCAAGCATGGCTTTCCATTGATGTCTGCTTCCTGGCCTCCAACTGATGTTTAAAGGGCTTAAGCTGACTATTCTCAAGTTTTGATATAATCCTGCACACTCCCTGTGAGAAGGCCAGAAGGAAACAAGAGGGCTCTCTCAGCCTCTGGAGTGGCTCCTTTCAGTCAGCCCACAGCCAGATGGACTGATAGTATGTTTGGGACTAGCTGGGGCAGAGCAGCCTGCCTTAGTTAAAAGCCATTCCTCAGACTAAGTACTTTCCTTCTTTTAGAAATGGATGGGAGTGGAGAGAATAATTTTATGTCTAAAAATCTATCCCATCAATGAAGGAGATGTCTTTTAACTCTGTACTTTGCTGTCTTCTACTTAAAGCAATTGCCATTTAATGAGGAAGAAAACATTTTGAAGGTTGTATTTATTTTTTTTTAATGTTATGACTGCCCTAGTGTTTGGAAGATGATGTTTTTTTTTTATGTGCAGCTTGAAATGTTTGATATCAATTTGAGTCCTAAACAGATACATTTCATTAAATTCTCATGACTTTGGTTTTACCCCATTAAGTTCTATTATCAAAATTACCAGGCGATATCTTAAAGGCTTAAAAAGTTGTACCTCTAATAATTGCACAGGTCTCTTCCTTCTTAAATGTAAAATGCTATTACAAATGAATCATAGCACCAGTTTGCTGCCAATTTGAATCCCCACATCTGGGAATCGTCCCAAGATTACATACTTCCTGTCTGTAGGAGGTAGCATTCTCATTATGAGCATCAACAGCAGCGATTTTGTACAGTCATAAAAAGAGGCACCCCGAGTGAGTCCATGCGATAAGACAAGAGAGAAGGGGTATGAATGTCTTGGCTCCTCAACATATGAAGATAATTAAGTTTCCCAACTAATTTCTTCTCTTCTTTTTATAACTATGCCTGGCCTAAAGTATAAATGAAAAAATAACAAAGAACCAAAAGTTCTGAAATATGGGAAGGAGGGCGTGTGGCGCCATATGGTAGCCCAAGCAAAATTACTCACATACTTCAAAACCAAGCAGGGCACATTCATATCCCTCACCAGTAACCATATGTGAACATCAAGAAGCTGACTTCAAATTGATCTAAAAAACTTGTCATTTTTTAAATAAAACAAAACAAAACAAAACAAAACCAGAAGACTTTCAGAGAGGAACCACAGCGAGCTGCTTCCAGGTTTGAGCTGAACTTTGCCAGGTGTGGTAGATCTCTTTAGAATGAATGGACTTTCTGGAAAAAGAAGGGAAGTTCTATAAAAAAGACAGCTTGTCACCAACAAGAGACATTTGGGGGTTTCTGGGAGTGGTGGGATGGGGGTGGGGAGGCATTGCTGGATGCTGGACCCCTCTTTAGACTTGACCTTCCGTTTCCTTCTCCCACCGTCTATAATCGCTCATTTATTCTTGCTGACTCCCACCATAGCATCTCCTCTGACCTTTCACTTTGAAGTTATCCATTCATCTTATTTAAAACATACACGTGGCTCTAGGGCCAGGAAGCCTTGTGCCATATGCGGGATTATATACACAGTGCATAAATGAAAGGCATAAAATTTAATTGATAATTTAATATAATTCATAGGAAAGGAAATCCTGATCAAAATTTATTGGAAGTCAAAGCATGAAGGATTTTCTAGAGGTCTAGAAATGAACCTGTGAAGCTGAGCAAGACAGAAATCACATGTCTAAGACATTCTTGTATTCGTTCTAGACTCCGTTTTGCTTGATGGATTTTCAGTTATGAAACTGTACTGATTTGAATGCTTGGTGAAAGCTTTAAAATGCCACATTAACAAATAACTCCATTAACTCAACAAACATTTTTGTTTATTTAATAACTTAGGAAGCCAGTTTACTTTCAAGTGCTTTCATTATAGCACAATTGAACAGAATAAAAACCATTGGTTGCTGTATGTTTTTGCTATTATCTGTACTATTACCAAGTCACGTAATCACTTTTGGAGTTTTTTGTGTATCTACTTCACATTCTAAGGTTCTTATACTCAACTTCACAAATTAATATTGATTTCTTTGCACATTTGGACTATATAATGCAAAGTATTTTACTAAAACAATAATTGGATTGCTCCAATACATTATTTATTAAAAAATCAGGGTATCAGCTATTTGCTTCTACTTAGGTTGTAATAGGTTAAATTTTAAAACATACCTGTACCCACAATATAGTATATGCACTTAGCTCCAAAAACAGCCATATATCAAATATCTTTCATTACTTTAAGCTGACTTCATTTAAAAATTAATAGCAAAGGGCAGTTTTATGTCTGGTGGCTTATAAAATTAATTACTGCAATTTTAATCATCAAATGCTTGCTTTGTCTTACAAATTTCTTGTCTGTCAGTAGCTTTCAGCAGAATCTCCCAGAAATCCTGTTTTGCAAATCATTTGGGCTTACTAGTGTAACCTAATAACCTCACATGCTGGGGACACAGAATGAAGCCATCTGTGAAGTGACACGAGCTCATGTGACTTGGGGTCATTGGTGTGTGGCCTAGGGTGCAGCAGCAGGACTTCCATCCCCTGTCTGTTTGGATGTTCCTTTTTGAAAATCAAAATATGCAACTGCCAAAGTAGTTCAGCAGTTCACTGTGACATAGTTGATCTCAATTGATCTGAGGGTTCAGGAGATTCACTTTCCTAAGTGGCTGGCCCCCATTTACATGTCGGTGCAAATCAGCATAGCTTGGACCAGTGAACCAGATTTCCAAAGCTAAGTCTCCAGATCCAGTCTACAATGTTATCAGGGTGGACTTGCCCTTTGGTGAAGATGCACTCGGGTGGAATAATGTCTCCTTTGCCTGCAGACAAGCACTCAGCCGTGCTGGAAGAGGGCATTAAAACATCTTCTACCTCAACAAATGGAGCAACGGATTCTGTTAGCAAAATAAAGTTGCTCCTTGGGACTCTGATATGCTTTTTGATGCCTTCAACCACTTCCCTCCCCCACTTAAGATTATTTGCTGATAGTTTCTTTAGTATGACTTCAAAATGTTTCATGATCATTATATGATTTTAAAAGTTATGCGTGTTTTGTACATTGATTTTTATTTTTGGAAAAGTGTTGTAATATGAGCGGCGGGGCTGTGTCCCCAGCACCCCGGCCGCCTGGCTAGCTTATGCCCTGAAATAACAACACAC
>NC_022020.1:36615915-36653913 GCF_000317375.1 Microtus ochrogaster | reverse complement strand
CACGTGCAGTAGAATCAAAAACCCATTGCTCCCACCTATGTTTTAAACTATCAGGGCCAAGCAGTTTCTTTATTGCTTAACCAATGAAATCAACAGATTGATATATGACACTCCCACATCAGAAAAGCAATATGTAACAGAGATAAGATTTTGTACATCAGTGAAGGGTTTGTAGCAATTAAATGATATACTAAATTATGCTTTTAAGTTATAGTTTTAAATAACATCATATTGTAGAATAATAATCACCATGAGCTCTAGGTCATAAGGCTGGTTTACCTAAATGGATAATAATCCTGGTGACATGAATATTATGTATAAACTTCATGTAATTACAATATTTTGTTTGCCACTTTATGTCCAATTTTCTTATCTGAAAGTAATTTTTATTGCCAAGCTAAATCGAAAGAAATTTATCATGTGCTTTTCTCAGGTCTTGGCCATGTATTGAGGACTCTGAAAGTTTGACAGGCACTGGTTCCCAGAGAGATCATACTTTCTAGTGTTGTGCCTTTTCTGATAATTTTATATAGGTATCACTATATTGGTTGAAACTTAAGAAATATGTTTTGTTATTTTTAGATATAATATATTAGACAAGAAAAATATAAAATAAGGATATTATAAATGATACCCAACAAAAGACTTCAGCTCCCAGGACCCCTTTATTCATCTGTCTGCCAAGCTTTAAGCATACAACTCTGTGGTTGGTTTTATGTAATTAGTTTAATATGTCCTGAATTATTCTGACCCTCAGAACTGTAAGTGTATATTTATGCAAGTGATGGACCACAATCCTTAAGTCTTCCCCCATCGGAAATCCTAGACTTACTGTGAGTTATCTTTAGATTTATAAAATGAGTGTGTCTCCCATAAGCAGCTTCATTGTTGGAGGAGGAAGTTAGCAACATTTCCCTAATTATAGAGTTGAAGGAGATCCCATCAATGAGAATTGGTGAGGGTCAGATTAGAATGGGGATAATAAATTATATGATTTGAGTAAGTACTTATCTTGGATAAAGCCTTTGTTTCTCACTCTCATACTATCGTTTGTGGGTGTGTCACAAAAGTATTCTTTCAGTGTTAAACCCCTGTTCATTCTTCCATAAATTTGGAGCTTGTCGAAGCTTCTTCATTAGATTCAACAGAGCCTCCTTTGACCCAGTTGCACAAACCTGAAGCCCAGGAACCATACTGAAGTTCGAAGCATCTAGATATGTTTTAATTTATTTATGGCTCATTCTCTCACCATATCCCTGAGTCTAGGGACACTTTAAGTATAACTTTTAGTGTCTTTGTAATGCATTGACTTCTTTCCAATTCAACTTCTATAAAGCACCAGTAGATTTTTAAAAGCTATTAAAATGTTCCAACAATTTTTAATATATTTGTGATTAAGAAACAATCACACCTATGATGGCTGTATTTGCTTTGTGCAATCTGTTCCTTACCTTCTTTTCTGTGCATGTTTTGAGTCTTTCACACCTTTGATTAATTACTCTGGCCTTAATTGACTTTCCTAAAAAGCCTGAGCTCTTTTCACCTAAGAACCTTAACACTTGGATCTTCTTCTTGAAGCACTTTGCCCCCTACATTTTATATACTTCTCAGTCTGGGGTTAGTGTTACTTCTTCATTTACAGGCTCTAAGTACCTGCATATATGTGTGTACATATAGATGTATATATTTGTACATATGAATATGTGAAATATATATGAAAATCAACAATAGGAAGGAACATGGGCAAAGTCATAAAGAAGAAGGCAAACACTTACACATGTCTGTCCCAATGGAGTTACATTAGAAGGAGATAATTCCCTCTGCAATATTTACTTACACTCATACATATATATGTGTGTTTTTGTGTGTGTGTGTTTGTATCCTCTTAGTTTATTAAATTAAATTATAAATTTAATGATAAATGTGACATTAAAATACATACAAAAAGTTTACATGACTATTAGCAAGTGAAGAAACATATCTGAGAATTTTATATAATGAAGGATTCCAAAAAAAATAATGCTTGGGAAAAGACAAAACTATGGAGAAAAAGATCAATAATTTCCAGGGATTGGGAATATGGGAGGAATGAGTAATTGGAGGACAGAGGATTTTTTAATCAGTAAGGCTACTCTGTAAGATGCTGTCATGGTGAATATGAGTGATTGTTTATTTGCCTAAGTCCATAGGATGCACATTGTCAAGAGCCCACGTAGTTAAAGACTTGGAGAGATTACATGTCAGTAGATACTACTAAGTTGTAACAAATACAAGACTCTGGTGGGGAGATGGTGATAATGCAAAGACTTTGCAGATGTAGAGTAGAAGGGATGTGAGAAATCTCCATATATTCTCTTCCATTTTGTTCTGTGTACCTAAGCTTTTCTGAAACACATAGTATGTTAAAAATTGATTGCATAGAATTTTGTAAAGAGAAATATCTTTGGAGAAAAGATTTAATTATTTGATAATAATACTTTCAAATCTGACTCCAGTCTTTGTGTTTAGTTTACTTATCTACATAATTGCATATATTATTGGAGATACAAATTCACATGAATTTGTACAACTGATTTGTAGTAATTCTTAACAACTGTTTCACCCAGTTCCCTGAGATTACATATATTAGTGCCTCTTTGGTATACAATTTGTATGATAATTGTTGTTTGATCTGGAGGGTTCTGTAATTGCTGATAGGGTTAAGCAGGGGAAACTGACAAGAGTGGAATAGCTTAGTTTGGCTAAGTAAAGTGAGGCCATCACTGGGAAGAAATTTCTATTGCTTAAAGCACATAATTCATTGAAAGGATTTGTAATGTGCTCTTGACCCACATTTTGAATTGCAGAGCATAAGTAAACCAGGACTACAATTCCCCAAAGACATAAAATGGAATAGACAATAGCTTTACTTATAAATAGGAAGGGAGTAATGAAAATTTAATCTAGGAGATTCTGCACCATGAGTGCTAAGTGGTGTCCAGCTGTGATGTGCATGCCTATATGTTTGTCTGTGTTCTCAGCAACTTGAAGTCATTCTTCTTTTATTGGTTGGTTCAGTCTCCAATTGATGGAAACTAAATGGGAGGTAGTGGAGGACAGAAGCAAAGGGACTACTAGAAACCAGTGACAATATCAAATTGGCCACAGAAAAGTAAGCACTCATTTCCAAACTCCTTAGTCCTGAAAACTCAGAATACACCATCCTAAGACATTACAGTCACTTGCCTTTCTAATTCTATCCTGGACATACTTTGTTTCATGGTAGAAACGCTCATTTTCCGTCTATAAAGGATGAAATCACTAGAATGTTTTGTTTTTTGTTTTTAACCTGATTGGCACTATTCTTTTGGTAGTATCAAGGTTTCCCATTGAAGAGCTATCCTCTCCTTGCCACAGTTAGACTTGTACTGAAAATTCAATTCCCGAGTATAAATACTGGCCTGGAACTGTTGGTTGCATGTATTAAACTCTGAGAAGACAAGTTCTAAGTGCTAAAGGCTCTGTTCTCAGGAATGCCATCCTCTTTTGTCTTTTCTGAGGAAAAATTAGTTCTCTGAGTCTATGCAAAATTAAATACCTATAGATAAGGTTAAGAAGTGTTCATCTTCTGTTTTTAAGAAGACTTGTTCATAGCTTTGGAAACCTTTGCACACAGAATGAGATTATTTTTCTTATTTTAAAAATATTTTTTTTTCTATTTTTGAGATTATAATATAATTATATCATTTCCCCCTTCCCTTTCTTCCATCCAAACCCTTACATGTACTGCTTTGCTCTCTTCCTAATTCCTGGCCTCTTTTTAAAAAAAAAATTGTTATTATGTATGTATGTGCATAGTATATATATATGCAATTTGCTTACTCCTCACAGTGATGCTTCTATGTACATATTTTCAGGGCTGAGCATTTTGTATCAGATAACCATTTGGTATGCTCTTTCCTGGGGAGGACTATTTCTCTCTTACTCTGGCTTGTTATCATCCCTTTCTTTCACTAATTTATTCCTCTAAGTCCCTCTCCCTCTTATTCTCTGAATTTCATAATCGTCAGTAGGTCTTTGTTACTCTGATACCCAAGCTACACAAATATACAACTAGGATAGAGAAGTACAGTCCAATCTCCCTCAAGAACATCAATGCACAAATACTCAATAAAATACTGGCAAACCGAATCCAAGAATATATCGGAAAATTATCCACCATGACCAAGTAGGCTTCATCCCAGAGATTCAGGCATGGTTCAACATACAGAAATATGTCAATGTGGCACACCATATAAACAAACTGACAAAAAAAAAACATGATCATCTCATTAGATGCTAATTAAGGTCTTAGAGAGAATATGGATACAAGGAACACACCTAAACATAATATAGGCAATATACATCAAGCCAACAGCTAACATCAAACCAAATGGAGAGACAGTCAAAGCAATATCACTGAAATAAGAAACAAGACAAGGATACCTACTCTCTCCATATTTATTAAATTTATATTTAGAGAAATAAAACAACACAAGGAGATCAAGGGAATACAAATTGGACAAGAAGAAGTCAAACTTTCACCATTTACTGATGGTATAATAGTATACATAAGTGACCCCAAAATTCTATCAGGTAACTACTACAAATGATAAATACTTTCAGTAAAGTGGCAGGATACAAGATTAACTCAAAAAAAAAATAGTAGATTTCCTATATACAGATGATAAATGAACTGAGAAAGAAATCAGAGAAGCATCATCCTTTGCAATAGTCACAAATAACATAAAATATCTTGGGGTAACTCTAACCAAAAAAGTAAAAGACCTATATGACAAAACTGTAAATCTTTCAAAAAAATTTTGAAGAAGACATCAGAAAATAGAAATATCTCCCATGCTCTTATAATAAAGCTGGCTTGGCCAGTAGCTTAGCAGAATAGAGCAAGGCAGAAATTCTAAGCAGATAGAGGAGCACAGAAGGTGGAGTTAAAAAGAGATGCCCTGTAGTTGCCGGAGGAGAAAGATGCCTGCCCACATACCAGTACCAGTAAACCACGAGCCTCATGGTAAAATATAAAATAATAGAAATGGGTTGATTTAAGATGTAAGAGCTAGCTAAGTATATGATTAAGCTGTTGGGCAAACAATATACTTTTTGTGTGAATATTTTGGGTCTGAGTGGTCAGAAACAAAGAAGCAGCCTCTGCCTAAAATATGGGAAAAAAAACCCAGGATAACAAAAACAATCCTGTAAAATAAAGAAACTTCTGGAGGTTGCAACTATCCCTAACTTAAAACTCTACTGTAGAGGTACAATAATGAAAATAGCTTGGTATTGGCACAAAAAGAGACAGGTAGACCAACAGAATTGAATCAAAGACCCTGATATCAATCCACATACTTATGAGCACCTGATTTTTGACAAAGAATCTAACATTATACAATTGAAAAAAAGAAAACATCTTAACAAAAGGTGCTGGTATAACTGGATGTTGACTTGTAGAAAAATGCAAATCGATCCATATCTATTGCCATCCACAAAGCTCAAGTCCAAATGGATCAAAGACCTCACCATAAAGCCAACCACACTGAACTTCATAGAAGAGAAAGTGGGAAATAGTATTGAACACATTGGCACAAGAGACCACTTCTTAAATATAACACCAGTAGCACAGACACTGAGAGCATTAATTAATTAATGGTACCTGAAACTTAGAGGGTTTTGTAAAGCAAAGGACATAGTCAACAAGACAAAATGGCAGCCTACAGAATGAAAAAATATCTTCAAATTAACAAAGAACTCCAGAAACTAGACATCAAAAGATCAAGTAATCCAATAAAGAAATGGGACGCTGATCGAAACAGAGAACTCTCAACAGAGGAATCTCAAATGGCCAAAAGAAACTTAAGGAAATGCTCAACATTCTTAATAATCAGAGAAATGTAAATCAAAACAACTCTGAGATGTTAATCTTACACCTGCAAGAATGGCAAAGATCAAAAATATTCTGGAGAGGATGTGGAGCTAAGTGAACTCTTCTCCATTGCTGGTGGGAGTGCAGTCTTGTAAAGTTGTTTTGGAAATCAGTATGGCAGTTTCTTAGAAAATTATGGATCAATCTACCTCTAGACCCAGCAATGCCACTCTTAGACATATATCTAAAAGATGTACACTCATACTACAAGGATGTTTGTTCAATTATATTCATTAAGGCATTATTCATAATAGTCAAAACCTGGAAACAACCTAGATGCCACTTAACTGAAGAAGGGATAAAGAAAACATGGTACATGTACACAATGGAATGCTACTTGGTGGTAGAAAACAATGACATCTTGAAATTTTCAGGCAAATGGACAGAGCTAGAGAAAGCTATCCTGAGTGAGGTAACCCAGACCCAGAAAGACAAATATAATATATACTCACTCAGAAGTCGATAATTGGCAGAAAGTACAGGACAACCAGCCTTCAGGCCACAACCCCAGGGAACCTAAGTAACAAAAAAAATCGTAAGGCTTAAATGGATCTGCCTAGGAAGGGGAAAAGAGACAAGATCTCCTGAATAAATTGGGAGCATGGAGGGACAGGGGGCAGGCAGAAAGGGAGAGGGGAAAATGGAAGGGGAGTAGGGAAAAATATATAGCCCATTCTATCCAAACAATTAAACCGAGAAAGATTAAAAAAGGTGTAAAAAAGAAGTAGGATTGTTCCTTATAATTTTCTTGGCTTGTTGCCATGTGATAGAAAAGTATTTTTTTTAAACCTTTGCTATTGATGTGATGTCTTTTGTAAAATTCTGAGACCTCCAGCACATTTCCAATCAATAACTGATTGATTTTTGCATTACCTAGGCTTGAGGACCTGGCAAAGCTGTATGGGATCAGATGTAGGTCATGTATATGGGATAATTCCTATTCCTGATTGTATCTTGTAACTGAATAAATAATAAAGTAAAAAAAAAATAGAAGGGTTTAATCACAATCACTGAATTATCCCCCAATTAAGCCAAGTGCCTGGCCAAGATGATCATGGTTAGTGGCCTCAATAAAGTCAGATGTTTCACATTGTGTGTTATTCTGTGCTGCAAATTCCCATCTGGCTGTGGCCTGCACGCAACAAATGAAAACAGCACAAGAATACTGAGCAGCTCACTGGGACGTGATACTTGAGTGGGTGATTCAAGAGAGGGATGAATCATTCCATGCTGGTCCAAAGAACTCGAGAGTACATGACACTGTGTTTTGAAATTGTGGACTAGAGCATCAGCCTCTGAATCCAACAGATTCGAGTGTAATATCTGCTCTGTGATAACACCGTCTTAGAACCGTAAGGCTAGGATTCTGCTTACATTTCTCTGTCCCCATGTCTCCTTCCCTCTGGTGGCTGGAAAAAGAGTGCTGGCCCAGCTTCATTGTCATTTACCATCTTACCACAACCTGGGCAAGTGTTAGTTGTCAGCCTCTCTTTGGTCTTACTTCATCTCTGTAACTCTCATTTAAAGTAACAGGTGGAATTTAACACACTTGCTTGATAACTTGGATAAAATACACATCCAGGGGAAGTCATTGCCCCTCAGTGCCATGTTAACCACCTTTCAAACATCCTCTTCTGTGCCCTCTCTAAAACTTTAAATAGGGAGGATTAAGATTATTCCAATGGTGCCAAGCTTCCCTCATGGCTGGCATATATATGGAATTGACTGGGAATTTGTATCAGTAGCTAAATGACCTCTCAGCCTCAACACTTTCTGGGGCTACTGTCCTAGCAATTTGATATTTTAAGGCTCAAGACTAGGGTGTGTCAAGGGAAATATCAGGATGCAAAATTTAAGGAGCCCTCACCCCTTTTATTCTTCAGTGCTCTATTCTTATCTGATTTTGTTTCTCTTCTTTTAACTTATTCCGTTATTATGGCTTCGATTTTGTTTCTTTCAAACTTCTATGTTAAAATAATAATGCCTCTCTTATAACTCAGAATGTCAACATAGGGTCTTTGAAGATGGTAAGTTTTAAAGCAAACCATATGGTAGGCTTTAATTCACTATGGTTGGTGACATCCTAATGAGAAAAGATAAAAGTCATGGTCAGAGAAGAGGCCATGTGATACGTCCAGAATGCGGTTTTCTGCAGACATCAGGAGAGAGGCGTGGAGATTAGTCTTACTTGCTAACAGCCTGGTCTGAGACTCAGCCTCAGAGAACTAAGAAAATGTTTCTGTTGGTTGCGCCATCCAGGCTGTGAAATTTTGTTGTTGTAGTCCAGTAAATTAATATAATTGTGTCAGGGTATGCTAGCCCTGACCATAACCTTTGGAGTAACTCACATATAAAAACTTAGTTTGTGTTATTTTATTCTTCTCCCTTTAACTTCAGAGAAACTATTTTTGGTTTAAGAATTCACTTTTAGTATTATATTAGAATTCTATGACAAGTAAAGACATCTCTGGAGGTTATAGGAATAGATCTGAGAATTTTACTTTTTTGTTCAAGTTTAAGGCTGTGGTCAGGCCCTGCTATTATTACCTATGGTAGAAAATATTGACTGAATGACCTTTTTTGATAGACTATGCTTTTTGTTTTTTAAAGCAAAGCTTGGTTAATTTTCATAATTTGTATTTCATGATTGGAACTATCTGTCTTCTCAATCCTTTTATGTTAAACCACATTTTTATCTTCCTTCTTAACTACACATTCACATACACAAAATATGTATATCACATAAATTCAAAAACCAACAAAATATTTTAGAATGGACAAAAGGGGACTTTTTAAAGACAGAAATGACTCTAAACAGCCATTCAAAACACTTATGATTGTTGAAAGCCAAAGATGTATGATGAAATCAAAAGTCTCTAGTGACAGGAACTCTCAAAGGATTTCCCTTGTGCCACCTAACTCAAGAATCCATATTTATAAGGAGAGATTGACCCAGATCATCTCTAGTTCTGTCATGGAAGCAAGATAAAGACAAAGAAAAGTAATTTAAAACCACAACATTTGACTGATTATCTGTATTATTTGAACCTCTACTTTCTCACAATTGAATTGAAATTCCAAAGCAAACTTGTTTTGATATAGTAATGGTCTCAACCAATCTTCTTCATGGTTTCTATTTAACATTTTAAATATGCCTACTAAGTCATTCTTTTTAAAACTCCTATTTTGTTGGGCAAGAAAATAGATGAGCAGGGATGGTCATGAACTAGAGAACAGAGCATGTAGACCATGTGAAGGGCATGTGATGTATGTGACAGGTCAGTTAGATATGACTCCACCTAGTTTCTAGACCCTCTGGTGTTCTGAAAAGACAAACATTATACTTTTTTTTTTCTTTCTGAGACAAGGTTTCTCTTTGTATCTTTGGCTGTCCTGGAACTTACTCTATTGTTCAGGCTGGTCTCAAACTCACAGAGATCCTCATGCCTCTGTCTCCTGAGTACTGGGATTAAAGGTGAGTGCCATCATCCTGTCCTGATATCCCAACTTTAACACGGAATCTCCTCGGTTATCAAGCAATCGTTTTTAGAACTATATAAGGCAAGTAAACTTATCTGTTAACATTCTACAATAGTCTCACAGCTCCCTAGGAAGAGTTGTGCCAATATTCTCTATCACTGGGTTTGTGATTTCCACTGTAGGAAATCTGAAATAGTGGTTTTTCAAAATATTTTTTTTCAGATCCAAGCTGATAGATTATCCATGGTTCTTCATCCTTCTTATCAATTTGGTTGTTTGGTTGTTTTGGGAGTCATAATATTTCATTTTAACATACATTTATTTTGATAAATATCTGTTAAATTGTTTAAAATAGTATTTGGCACATAGCAAGCACAATTTAAATGTCAGTTATTATTTTTTAAATGTCTATAAGATATTTTCTGTAGGAATTGTAAATTAATGTCCTGACAATTCTATCGTGTTATGTCAAAGAAAGATCACCCTTGATTTTCAAAAAATTCAAAAGCATTTGAACACATCTTTAAAGTGTTCATGCTTATGTTATCCAGAAATAGCTGTATCTTATTTAAGGCTTTAGTGTGCAAAAATCCAAAGAGAACTTTGCTAGTCTGAAAACTTATTTTTTTTTTTTTTACCTACTTTTGGGTTTATATGAACAACCTGCATAGCTTCTTTTCTTATCTCGGTCGCTCACAGCAGGGCCGACTTGAGGGATTTTACCTTTGCCTCTGAGAACACAAATATATCCATCAATATTCTAGTTCCCAAAGGCATGTAATCCTCATGAATAATCACAGCAATCACAATCACAGAAATGTTTAGCGGTTATAACTGAGCCATCCCTCTGCTACTGCTGTCAAGAAGTTTGTGTCAGAAAGTATGGAGCTTGATAACCACAGGCTAGCCCTTGGTCCACCTTTCCCGTCATGGACCCCAGCACTAAAGTGCTTTGCTTCCTACCTTCTATTTACATCCATTCTGTTTTCCAGATTCCTCTTGTCTCTCTTGAACATCAATCTTTTCCAGGGTTCAGTGCTGTTTTCAAATCCTTTTTCCTCCCGGAAAGCTTTTCTGCTCCTTTAAAGTTGCCATCATTCTGTGTCTTAGTGTTTTCTTCCTTGAAGTTCTCAAATACTTTAAGCCTTCGTTAGCACATATTAGTTATGCAAGCTAATTGAGCTTCATTGTGAAATTTTCATGCATTTCTATAGTACAGTTTGACCGCAGTCACCTGTTGTGCTAGTTCATTTGTATTTTAATAAATAAAACTTGCCTGAAGTTCAGAGAGTACAACAGCTGCACTGATCAGCCTTACAGACCGGGCAGTAGTGACACACAACTTTAATCCCAGTAGCGAGACTAATTTGCCATAAAAACTGGGTTGCAGTGGGGACACGCCTTTAATCCCAGCCCTAGAGAGGGATATACGATGGAAGGAGACAGTTCTCAAACACAGTCTCATTCTGAGGTTTCTGGAGGTAGGATTGCCATTTAGTACTGAGGTAGAGGCAAAAGTCAATGACTGGCTGTTTTGCTTTTCAGATCTTCAGGTCGAACCCCAATTTCTAACTCTGGGCTTTTGTTAATTGTGATAGAGTCACCCCACTATCTTCTCTTCCTCTTGTATTTTTGAATCTACTGACCAAGTATTATGCATAAACATATACCTTCGATAACTCTTTCCTATGCCTTTAGGATGCTCTCTAGTTAGCAATGCATTATGAAGTAATATTCCCCACATATATAAATCATCTCTGTGCTTTGATTTAACACTTGCTACCTGCTTAATTTTAGTAAACAAGAGCCGGGCGGTGGTGGCACACGCCTTTAATCCCAGCACTCGGGAGGCAGAGGCAGGCGGATCTCTGTGAGTTCGAGACCAGCCTGTTAGTAAACAAGCTCTCCTAAAACCCTTAGCTGCATGGTTGCCTCCTAGGTTTTCCTTCTCTTACATCTGAGTTTCACGCAAAAAAAGGTACTTAATGAGTGATTCTTATATCAAATTAATCTAATCAGTTTAACATGAAGTTTTCTTACTTGTGATCTCATAAAATGTCCTGTCTATTTAGCTACGTTCCCAGTAATACATTGAATTCTTGATTAGGTAATAATGTGCCACAGATTTTTTTTGGGGGCGGGGTTACAGGAAATTCAGATTGTGAAATTTACCATTGCCATAGTTTCTCATAGAAGGCTGTCATAGTTACTGTTGTAGTGCTATGATTAATAACACAATGGCCCAGGAAATGTATAAAAGAAAGGGTTTATTTGGGGCTTACAGTTTCAGAGGGTTAGAGTCCATGATCTATAACCATCATAGCAGGGAGCATGGCAACAGTCATGGAGGTATGGTACTGGAGGAGTAGCCGAGAGCTCACATTTTGGGACACAACTATGAGAAAGAGGTGGGGGGCATATATTGGGAATAATGAGAGTCTTTTGAAACCTTAAGGCCACCTTCAGTGACACATCTTCTCCAATAAGGCCACACCTCCTAATCCCAAAACAGTTCCATCAACTGGGGACCAAGCATTAAAGCATGTGAACCCACAGAGAGCCATTATCATTCAAACCACCACAAAGACTATGTAAATCTTGATCTCCGCTTTGCCTATGGACATTTGGGAAGACATTTTGGGAGTAAATTGATTGAAGACTAACTTTCAAATGCTATTCCCCTCTGAGGACTTATGGGGGAGTGATATGTAGACAAACAGCCCTAAAGCCAGTGCTCATGTTGTGCTGAACTGACATGTATCTTCCTGCCTTGCCACGCATGGGCTCACACATTCCTGTTTGTCTGTTGTTGCACTTACCTATGTTTGTTGTCCCTGCGTGATTATTAACAGTGATCCATTTACCATTTAAAAGTGTCCCAGTTTAGATATTAAATAGTCTCTCTGCTTTTGATGTCCTTGTATCTATTATAGTAGAATGTTAGTGTGATATTGGAAACCTATGAACTGAGTATTTGTAACTGAGTCAAAATGAAGAGCAGACTTATTCCCTAGAGCTAAAACTTCTTTGATGTTGCACTTAGTGGCAGTTAATAGAATAACTTCCAAGCAGAGTGTGTCATTGTCTTTGTAAAGTATGCTTAATGACTCCACTAAGGTTATAGCAGTGTGTGTGAAGTGATCAGATGATTGGTAGGTGTACAGACTGATGCTATTATGGGAATGGTACAATAATAACTTTTAGCCCAGGGAATCAAAAGTCTTTGGAAGTTTTAGCTAACAATGAGAAATTCCTCAATAAAATATCCTAGTGGAATGGGTCTCTTCAGAAATTTTTCATCTCCTTATAGACCCCCATTCAAGTAAAGCATCTTGGCATTCTGTTGTAGGAGGCCACTTGTTTGTTTCTGACTGGTCAGCCCCGAAATAATCACACAGAAACCATATTATTTGCAATATTGTTTGGCCAATAGCGTAAGTGTATTTCCACCTAACTCATATCTTAAATTAGCCCATCTTTATTAATCTGTGTATCACCATGAGGCTGTGGCTTACTGGGTAATGTTCTGGTGTCTGTCTCTGGGGAGCTACATGGCCTATCCCTGACTCCACCTTCTTTCTCCCAGCATTCGGTTTAGTTTTACCCACCTAGCTAAGTTCTGCTTTGTTATAGGCCAAAGTAGTTTCTTTATTCATTAACCAATACAAGCAACACATAGACATAAGGACCTCCCACACCAGCATTCCTTTTGAGGTGAACCCTGAAATTGACTTTGCTCTGATCATCTTGTTAATAACCAAGAACATTCACGATTTAGTCCATTTTTTTTTCTGAGCTTCACATGACAGCACTTTAATGTTAGCTCTTTATCTTTTCAATGCTTTTTTATTGCTTTATCTATCTCAGGACCCAATACCAAAACACTGCAGAGGGTTGTCATGTCCCACTCCTGATGACATTATTCAAAGTAGCCAATATGAGTCTGTTTAGCATCCCTCCTGACTCCTTCACCTGAACACCATAGTAAATGCCCATCACTGCAAGAGCACAGCTCCCACTTCAAAATCAATAAGAACATTTATTCTGGAGTGAAATATAAATGAACATGTACTGGGAACATGGACTTAGGGTACTCTAAATACCACCTTTTGATGTGTTAACAATTCCACAAGTTTTCATAGTTTCAGAAAAACAACAAAAGTCATAAATACATTTGAGGGACATGAGTTTGGCAGGTTACAACAAAATAGGGAAGTATCTATTTTAGTCAGCTGCTATCTGGTGGCATTCCTAGCATTTGGGTTGGGGCTCTGTGAGTAGATTTAGGTCAAACCAAGGGTGACCAAAAACAAGTTGACTTCCCATCTGTTAACACTCTAGTACTCCACAGCCTCTGATGTTCTAGTCGGTTAATCACCCTCAAATAGGTATCGCATAGTTCCTGTGGGATGTTTGGATCACAGTCTACACTTGTTCCCTTTGCCTCCTTGAATGACCCAAGTGTTTACCTACATGGCCCTTCTTTTTGTCATATTAGTAGGGATGAATTTAAAATTGATTCAGTAATCCTATAGCTTAAAGAATGTACACTAATATTTTCATGTTGATCATCAGAAAATTGCAGCACTTAGAAGCCAGATTTAAATTCTAGATTTCAGAATATTACTATATTTCACATGAGCAAATCAGTTTTTTGATATTATGAATTCCTTGCTTTTAACATAAATTAAATATTATTAGTAGGTCGGTAAAACATGATTATTAGGAGTTTAAAATGGCAAGTTTATGGAAGGGTTTTGAAGTATTTTTATGCTACTTAGAGAAATTAGGGACCCACTTTGTAAAAAGAACCCTCCTCTATCCATCAAAAAGAAATATATATCTTCATCACTTAATACATGGAAATAGTGAAACAGAGCAAATACAGAACCACATTTAGAGAAGTGAATGCTGAAGTACAAATGAACAATGCATATGATGAATTATGCATGATTTTAAATTAGTTAATCAAATAGATTCATATTAGATGATAATGAAGGATGTCTGGTCTTAGTTTTGAATTCAATACTCAAATAAATCACTGTGCTAGAGTTCCCGGAGACGGCATCACAGTGTAAATCTTTCTAGGTCTTATTCCACGTATCCTCTCTAATGAGGAGGGAGGAGTAGGCTGCTGCTAGTATTCCAACATGTCAGACAGAAGGTAAACTTTAGGTGCTAGAGAGAGAGATCATATCAAATGACAACATTTAACAGCAGTCCAGTCTCTGCAGGGCCCTGCACAACCTGAGCTCTCTTTTCTCCCTAGATGATCTGAGCCCTTTATAGCTAAGACTCTTCTACTTTCTTCATCATTTCTGTAGGAATCTGATACTTTGGCCTGAAGGTTTCCTAGATTCTGTGGTATATAATCATTTAGACCTGCTTACGGCAATGTGGTTTTGGTTCATACTAAATGTGGTAGGAAGAATTGTTTGGCATTATGCTTTTCTCTTTATTTTTTTTTCTGTTTCCTTTTTAGTAGTTAAATCCTACCTTCAGACTTGATCCAAAAAGAAACATCTAGTTTTTAAATAAACTTGTTAAACATCAGGTGTTTCATGTGAACTATCTACTTGGGTACTCATAATTGCCATCTGCCATGCCAAAGGAGCAGCGAGTTGCAATGGAAGTTCCAGGTGTCCGTCAACCAGAAGGGAATCCTCTGATAGGAGAATCTCATTTAGGCAAGGCCACAGGACTGCAGACCCTGGAATGTCTCTTGCTTTTGCTGTGCCTTTATGTGTTTGCTGCAGCTCTTTTTCTCTGGTATCTAGCATGGTGTGAGTGGATATAGAGAGATCCCTACTGCCTGTAATATAGTATGTTATCTCTTGGGAACTTCTTGGAAATGAGAGCAATATTGAATGTTTTAACCTTTAACAAGAAGATGACCACTCCTGAGGCTGTACTGTCTGAATTGATAATAATATTCATAGCTTATACAGGATTTTGATGGATAGAAATAAATACGAGGATATGGTTCACAGCCAGGGTCTGTGAGTCTCACCTAAGGAGCCACATGGATTGTAGCTCAAGTTAATGACTAACATTTGAGTCCCCGTAGCCCAGTTAGTTTAAATTCTTTTAACCTTTATGTTGGAAGATGTGTTCACAGGTCTCAGAGTGCATCACAGATGAAGCAAAATTTTGAAAAAAAACAAAGTGAAACTAAAATGTTTTTGTTACAGAGCTTTGAGCTGAAAAACTTAATAAGGCAATCTAAAGTTTTAGAAAGGCATGTAGTTGAACGCAGAACTCTTTAAGGTCAGGGCAAAAGAACAAAGCAGCCCAGTTATCACTGGCTGCCATACTCTCCTTGCAAAATTTGGTTGATTACCAAAGGTTATGATCCATTCCTTATACCCATTTCTGCCCTCAATCTCCTGATATAAAAAAAATTAATGAATGGATATGTACCCTAAAGATTTAAGGCAGAGCTGACTGATTCTTTTTCATATTTAAAAGTTTAGGTTTACTATTTCTTTAAGATTCCTTATAAGATTATCTTTTAAGAAAAGTAGTAATGAAATTGGTCATTTTGTTGTAACTACAATATGCGGCCTGACAGTAAAAGACTTGACAAGAATATCTTGCTTGCCACATGGTTAATCTATAATAAGTTGTTTGTGTATGGATGTATGTGAGTTCTTGGGATAATTTTTTTTTTACCTGTAATCATGTTTAGTCATGTAACGGAGATGAAAAACATGTTTTTGCCTATAATCATTCTCTTGAGAAATGGAATGCAACCATTTTGACTCTTGTACTGCCTAAAAAAAAAATCTGTTGGGGTATAAAAGAAGTTTGTGAAAAACAGAGAGAGAGAAACTCAAGAAAGAAAGAGAAAACCATCAAGAGAGTTTATGAGCGTTTTTTTTTTTTTTACTAACACCCCTCAGATAGAAAGTTTAGCTTCACCAACTCTGTGGATTTCTATCAGAGTTCTATGCTGCTGGAAGCTGCCCCCAGACAGCAGTACACAATTCTCCTTTGAGTTTTATTTACCCTTCAGATTTTATTAAACAGCATGACACATAGAGGGGAATGATTTTGTCAAGGTCTCATGACTAGGAATGACTGAGCTAGAATACGAGATACGATGTGACTTACTCAAAAGCTTGTGCAACTAAACAACAACATTCCCCAGATGTTGGCCTGGTCACAAGGAATGATGAGAAAAACAGAACTAAATAGATCAGAAACAGTTGTCACTACTTGGATAAGAAAATAACTGATCTACTTAAAGATATTTTATTTTATACATATGTTTTGCTTACATATGTGTATTATGCAGCATGTGTACTTGTGCCCACAAAAACATTAGAAAAGTATATTGAATATACTGGAATTGGGGTTATAGATATTTGTGAGCCATATTATGGGTGCTAGGAATAAAATTCATGTCCTCTGCAAGAACAGTTAATTGTTTTAACCACCGAGTCATCTTTTCATCTTCCTAAAGTTTAATTTTATAAATAGCATGTGCTTTATTCTCATTTGGCTCCATGTACTGATATTTAATTGACATTTTTAAGTTAATTTTTATTATTTATTTGGTGTAGGAGTTCCTTCTGTTTGTGTGTTGCTTTTGTTGGATAAGCAATAAAGAAACTACCTTGGCCTAGTTGATAGGGTGGAACTTAGGTAGGCAGAGAAGACAGAACTGAATTCTGGGAGAAAGAAAGCAGAGTCACAAAACTGCCATGGAGCTGCCAGAATAAGACATGCTAAATCTTTCCCGGTAAGCCACGACCTCGTGGTGATATACAGATGAATAGAAATGGGTTAAATCGAGATGTGAGAATTAGCCACTAAGAGGCTAGAGATAATGGGCCAGGCAGTGATTTAATTAATAAAATTTCTGTGTGGTTGTTTCAGGTGTAAGCTAGCTGGGCGGCCGGGACAAACAAAGGGCTACCCCTCCTCATGTAACATTTATTTACTTATTTATTATCTTGGTGTTTGTGTACACGTGATAAGTCTGTGTGTGTGTGGTCACTTGTGCATGTGGTCCCTTGTTCCACAATGTGTTCCTGGAATCGAACACAGGCCATCAGTCTTGCTTACAGATGTGGTTCTACAGTCGAGTGCTCTTGCTATTTTATAGACAGCTTTCTAGATGTTTTTGGATCCCAAAAGACAGAACAACAACAACAAAATACCAATAACAACAGGTCACAAAAACTTCTGTAAGGAAGACAAGTGTCTCAAACGCATCAGAGTTTGTTTCTTGTCAGAATTGGAAAATTACATACATTTTCAGGAATGATTGCTTCTGTGCCCAAAACTTTCTTTCAGATCATAGATCAGGGAATACTGAGTTATATCTTCAGATACTCTCCTAGGACCGAGTTCAATGTGTTTACCTATTCTCCTAACTGAAGTTGTGGCCAGTAAGTAGAATTCCTGGGACATCAATTTTCTGTACCATATATTTGACACTCAATATTTAGGGAAGCACATTGCTAGCCATTACTGTCTGTGCGTTGTGTGCTGAGAATTCTTTGAGGTCAGCATTATCTCATATTCCTTTCCATCCCAATGAATTTTTATTTATTCTCCAGTTGTGTGTATAATGAGTTTTGATCATAGGTACCACATCTTATCCGTCTCTCTTATCCCACTTACAGTTCCTCTGAAATCCTTCCTCTCTGCATATTCTCCTATGGCTTTCAATGTCCTTTTTATTCTTTTAGCCCATTGGGTTTAATTAGGATTGCTTGCATGTGCACGGTGGAGGGGTTATGAATCAAGGCAACTTATCAGTGGCTAGATCACCGAGTTAAACTGACTTCTTTCCCATGAGAACCATTAACTGTCAAGAGCTCTTTAGCTAGCACTGGGGTATGGTGTGATCTGCCCCACCCATACTGGAATCTTGAAGGGCTTGACTTGCTTAAGCCCTGGCCTTCAACCACAGCTGTTGTTAGTTCCTGTGTGCAACAGCCGCACTGCACCCAGAAAACAGCGTTTCATAGCACTTTTCCCCATTGTCGAGCTGTTATATTATTCTCGTACCCTCTACTATAAAATCTCAGTCTCGGGGAAGGGAGTATGATATAATATCCTGTTTAGAGTTGAGACCTCAGTAACCAATTACTCTCAGCTGTTTGACCCAATATGAATTTCTATATTAACTGCTGCCCACTGTGAAGCTTCTCTGATTAGGGATGAGATCAACTCTAATCTATGGATTTAAACATAAATATGTAGAATGCAGTCCAAAAGTATATCCATTTATTAAAAACAACAAAATAAAGTTCCCTATTATGACCCATGGTCTCCCCAGCTGTGGCTTTTTAACCAGGCTTACAGTACACAGAATGAATTCCTCCTGCGGAGGGCCCTAAAATCCAACCAGAAACTGGCTGACCATCCTTACAACGTTCATAATACTATTGGACCAGAGGCATATTTTATCTGAAAGGTCAGCATCATAGCAAGCAGGGTTTATCCCTGAGCAAATTCTTTAATGATTTTTCTCCTCTAGTAGTCTGTGTCTCACCTTCTAGCATTATGGAGACCAACTAACAGAAAAGAATCTTTGTTTAATCTCTTTCACCTCCTCCTCGCCTCATCCCCACTTGAACCCATTGCATCCCAGTATGTCCTCCTGTATTTTCACGTCACATGCGTTCTGGTCTTCTCTTCTACCCTTAAAGCCTCTGTCCCTCCTTGTCTCATGTGCCCTTCCTACTTTTTGGTATCTCCAACATATTATGCAATGGCTAGTGATAGATGGCGATATGCACTGATGCCTTTGGTCAATCAGAAACCCAGTGGGGAGACGGGAGTAATTCTGTAAGCTCATCCATCAGTTGATAGATGTCTAATTCTTAACTGCTGATCTGACATAGAAACAAGTCTTATATTATGGTCGGTTTAGGATTTCCAGCACAATTGTATGATTGATGGGAATGAAGGAAGCTCTTTCTGTTAAAGCTCAAAAAACAAAAAAAACTCTTATGTTTAAGTTACAAAAACTAATAAGAGCCGAATAAAAGAATGAAAAAAGCATGTTTGTGTTGATAATCCAAAAATCTCTGTCTAGTGTGTCCTCATATGAACTCTATGTCTTGCATGTCCAACATGTTAAGTGTCCTGGGGGAGTAAGCAAAGTGCCTTTGTCTGCACGGGCTTAAATACTTGATAGTCTGAAAAATCAATATTTATTGTGTAGTGAGTGCTTTTAGCTCTTCATTGCTTGTATAAACAAACAGTATCCAAGTAGTAAATGACTTTCCCACTTTCTTCCTATTTTAAAAATAATCACGTTCTTTGAAGATTCATGACCTCAAGCTTATATTACTATAATTAAAATATGAACCAAAATATAACTTCTATTTTTCCCCAATAGGTCTTTGAATTCAAGGGAAAGTCTGTCTTGAAGGTCCTGACTCGGTCATTAATTTGTTCCCTTGATTTATCATATGCTTCTAGGTTATTTCCACAGGCTTTCTGAATGAGACCTCATGAGATAGAAGTCAGATTTTCTCTTTTATTTTATGACTATGTTGACTGTGTGCTTCTTTTCTCCCTTCAAAATGTCTCACAAACATCTATTAACAGATTCCCATTATGTCCTGGTGAAAAAATGTAATTGAAGTAATTTAAAATTTAATGGAACAGAAACACTGACTATACCGCTCTTTTTTTTTTAACCTCCTCATACTTTTCAGTTATAAATTCATTTTCCATGCATTATTTCTGGAATCATACATTGTGAAACTTTATGATTTCATCTTAGGATGATTTCTTAAAAGATGTTATGTTAGAAGCATCCGAAAAATGCCTCTGAGAATAATGCTTTCACACAGCATGTCGTATTAATTCTTGAAAATGTCACCTTAGACTCTATTGCATTTGTCACACAGTGATGAAAATGTTTATCCTGGAAATGTTGATAAGGCCATCAAAGTGAGAATCTTCAGAAGCTGAGCCCTTGTCATTTCTTTACCTGTATAAATATCCTTTCCTGCCTGCCACTGACTTTTGTCATGTGACTGATACATGGTGTGGTGACTTGAATGACATGTTCCTATAGTCTGGGCATTTGACTATGTGGTGGTGCTGTTTGGGGGAGGCTTAGGAGGTATGGCCTTACTGGAGGAAGTATGTCACTAGGGGTAGGCTTTGAGATTTCAACAGTCGCATGATATTCCCAGTTTGGTCTCTGTTTTCTTGCTGTTTGAGACAGGAGGTCTCCGCTGTTACTGCTGCCACACTTCTGTTTGATCATGATGTGCTCTTATCCTGCTGGAACTGTAAGCCCAAACAGACCCTTTCTTTTTTTTAAGATTTATTTATTTATTATGTATACAATGTTCTGCCTGCATGTGTCTTTACAGACATATGTTGGCATGAGATATTATTACAGGTGGTTGTGAGCCACCATATGGTTGCTGGGAATTGAACTCAGGACCTCTAGAAGAGCAGTCAATGCTCTTAACCACTGAGCCTTCTCTCCAGACCCTTTCTTCTGTAGATTGCCTTGGCATGGTGTCTATCACAGCAAGAGAGAATTAACTAATATCCATGAGTATGTCAATGGCAACTATAGGTTTTGCTTTGCTCTGTTTGGAATCTAGCATTTTTCATGAACCTACAACTACTCTAACTATTACAGCTAAGACACAGAACCAGTATTTCAAAGAAGCATGACTATGTAGCCAACTTTATCTTTCCTCCAGGCTTGGCCTCCTTAGGTCTTTATCATCCGTCTTTCTATAATCTAAATGGTCTCAACCTGTGCTTATATTCTGTTCCCTTTATTGACTGCTTCCAACCCTCCTTGCAGTCCTGGTCACATTTTGCATGCCATTCAACACACCTTTGAAATGCCTCCCCCGAGGTGATTTCTGATCCTCACGACCAGAAACCACTTATTTATACTCTGCTGTCTCTGATACTTTTAAGTTGAAATTGATATCATCACATACTTGATTTCAACTATGTGATATCGTCACATACTTGATACTTGGTATGTAGCCCTTGTTTTAGCTAGGTGTGCAATACACACAGACATAGAAATTATTATGACGTTAGATTTCATTGCATGTATAGTCTGTAAAGGTAGAGGCATCCTGCCATGCAGAGTCTCGTGGGGAAGCAGGAATGACAAGTGGGCAGAGAAATGGGACCAGTAAACTGGTCAGCCGAAGTGTTTTGGTTTGTGATGTAAGGGTGTTTGTGCAGGTGAATGTTCACGTGTGTGCACATGTGAAGTTCAGATGTTGACTCTGGATGTCTTCCTCTGCTATCTCCGTGTGTGTGTGTGTGTGTGTGTGTGTGTGTGTATGTATATGTGTCAGGCTCTCTCTCTGAACCTGTTGCTCACTGGCTATGCTAGACTAGCTAGCTGTCAGGTCTTCAGCATTTCCTTGTCTTTGCCTTCCAGTCCCGGGATTAAAGACACATAGTCTTCTGTGAGGGTGGGGGACTCACACTGGGGTCTTCATGTTGGCACAGCAATTATTGTACCCACTGAGTCCTCTGGCCAATCCAAGCTGAATTCTTTAGTGTTCTTGAAGGAAGCAGAGGTAAAGTCAACTAAAGACCTTTAAAGTTGGATAGTTTAAGTACTTGTCCTGGGTTCTGGGCTGTAGGTTATATGACTATAGATATTGGACAATGTCATGCTTTAAGTTACTTCATATTGTTTAGAACTGTAGTTTCCCAAGACATGTGTTAGTTCAGGACTCCATTTTACAAGCAGCTTTGGCTTCCACTTTGAGGCAGAAAGCTCACCACATCCTGTGGGGGGACCCATTCCTATGACTAGAAAGGGAGCCACTCTTTGAGTTTATTGAGGTCGACTGAAACTGTGGGGGCACATGGGTATACTAAAATAATATCAGGGAAAGCAGGCTAAGAACTTATTGAACATATTAGAACAAAGAAGAAATAATTACCTCACCTGGACCCTAAAAAGTGTTGGGCACCTGACACCGAAATGGCATAGCCTCACAGATCTGTCATGTGATACCTGGTGTACCCATCAAGGACCAATAAGCAGAAACCTCCCTTGACGTCCCTGGAGCTTTGTCAAGGCTTAGTTCCCACTATTGACACAACCTACTTGACATGCTGTCTGTCCACCTGTTTGCCTGTCTGGACCTGAGCCTGAATCAGAATATGCTATTTCCTGTTCTCTCAACCTGACAGCTACAACCGCTTTGCTCTCGAACCCGGACTCCACAGCCTCAGCAGCAGCTCCTGCCCAGCACTTGCCCCATTCATTTTTTAATTCGTATGTCTCTTTCTCAGCCTACTCTACTGAAACCTCTTGATCTTGTATTCATCCTGTTTACTATGTATCTAAATACACTTTGTGCTATGTTATAAAAGTTAATATTAATTGTTAAGACTGCAATAAAAAAAGAGTACATTGCCTTGGCCACTTACCAATGTAGGCAGACTTATATGATAAAATGCTGTCATTGAAACAGCTAAACTTTGAGAAGCTATAGCTGTCCAATAAATTCTGTCATTGTGGAGAGACACAAATAAGCACATCTATTTCTGGCATACTTTACTCATAATAATTTTTTTCCTTGGGGGTGATTAAGTCACTTAGTCTTAGTTCAGAGAACGCGTTACATGAAAAGTGGTTCGCATTGTGGGATCTGAGCTGCTTAGTGTGGGTATGACTGGCAAGCCACAGGTCAGCTATTTACTCCCTGGAAGCAGCCATAGGCTGCTCAGTCTTTCCTGTTCCACAAGATCCCAGGAGTCAGAATATCAAGAATAGAACTAAGAAACCATAGTTACTATAGTTTGTCAGAAATCCCTCATAAGTATAATCCATTAATTAGACTGTTTACTGTGGAGATTAGGAATGAGGATGTTCTACACTATGACATATTAAATAAAACAAAATGTCAAGTCTTAGTGGGTGGGGTGGGAAACTCATTCTTGGGCCCTGTCTTTTGCTTTCTTACAGTGCCGCCGCTCCCACTTGCAACAGGCTTGCTCTGCCTTCTACTTGTTTTTTTTTTTAACTTGTGTTTCCTTCCCTTCATACATGTCTTATATTCCTATTCAGACAGCCATACTCCAAACTCAAGGTATCGTGTACCATCCCTATACCACCCTTCAGCAGCTGCTGATCTGATTCTCTTTCTGTCACACCGCTTCATTTCTTAGAAGAGCAGCCCTTCTTAGTTTTCACAGTCTTAGTTCAAAGACTTAGGACTGAGTGGGCTGAGGAGTGTCTCTAGAGGAGTCTGTGTTACTTTTTGTCCCAGGTCCCGTGGGTGATTGGCATAAGTTTAAGGACAGAGAAGACACACACCTTGACTGTCTGGGAGCTCACAATCCTGAAGAGAGGAAATGGGTCAGAGGAACAGCATTATTTATGTAAAATGGCTCAGTGCAAGTAGAAATTTGGTATGTCAATAAAATTCAACAAAAACATATTACTAAAAGCCAGGAAGTTGTTCCAAGTGTTTTACACATGTCTTATGACTTACCTCTCAAAACAACAACTCCTTTGTCACCAACAGAACTAGGGTTTCCTTTTTGTGGGTTCTTAATCTCATTAATAATAGAATTTCAAGCACAAACAATAGGAGGATTAGGGACTAATTTTTTGGAGTTGGAGTGAAGAGCGACAGGGCAGGCAAGCTGTAAATCCCAACAGCTGCCAGGAGAAGGGTGTTGACCAAGAGGCAGACTGTGCTGTGCTGTGCTTTTTGACAGAAAGCAAATGGGCTGCAGAGGAGTGGGCAGGGTCCTTGGGGGGCGAGGGGCGGGACCCAGAGTGGTGGAGTAAGCACCCTCAGACTTTTGACTGCTGTAGGAGAAAGGATTAAAGAGAAGCAAAAGAAAAGCTGCACTTCTTGAGTTCGAACTCAGTGGAGCAGGCAGGCTTGAAGGACAACTTGCCAACAGTTGTGGGGCTGGAGGAGTCTATTAATCTCATTAAGGGGATAATTGTTCCCCCATTGCCTTAGCATGTTTTCAGGTGAATCAGATTTTCTGAGCTCCACTCTCCTGGTCAGGTGATTAGCTGGTCCAGCTGAATTACTCTTAAGGAACAATACTATGTGATGCTCTAGTCTTTGGGGCAAATCAGGATCTTGTTTCTACTCAGGCATTTGGTAGAACTTCTATTTTTGGTCAGGAGAGAAAAAGCTTTCATTAATGGGCATTTTTAAGGCCCTGATACCTCCAATTTTCCCATATCCTATTATCTAAGTCGAATGTTTTTTGAGAATTACATAAATGATGACTGTGTTGACTTTATTTCTATCCACTTTCTCCCCCTCTAACTTCTTCCACAGCCTCCTTACTCTTTCTTGTACTCAAGACCTCCCCTCCAGTGCTTAACATTAAGATAAGAGAGCTTATTCCATTGGTTCTGTGCTCTGTAATCGGAATGGAGCTTCTCCCCAACATTCCTATATTGGAACTTTAATCTGAAACAAGATAATATTTAGTGAGCGGACTTTAGAAAGCAGTTTAAGGCATGAATGTGTGGTGTCTTGATGTGATTTATGAGAATAAACAAAGATCCCTTTTCCCACATCATGCTCACCTAATCAGGAAGGGAGCTCTCACAAGATAGTCTACTGACTTCTTGGTCTTAAAGTTCTACCCTTCAGATATATTAAAAAAAATAAATGTTTTGTCGCTAGTCAGGGGTATTTGATATTTGTTATAGTAACCTGACATGACCAAGACATTATATGTAGTCTTATGAAATAACGTAAACCTTTCGGAAATGAACATTTGGGATATAGTGTTTCAGGAGAGTTGGGCTGACTCTTCCCCAGGGAGAATTCATAATGCCAAGGAACTAGGGTTTGTTCACTTCTTCTTAGGAAGCAACATAGCTTTCCATACAGGGGAAATATTATGGTAATATGTAACGGAACATTTTTGCGTTGTGAGCTTTGTTGAATGAGGCAGAAATCTTAGTCCTTCGTAGTTCAAACAAAAGAACTCTCGCCAGCATTCAACTCAAACAGCCAGATGGTAAACTTTTGCTTCTTATACAAGTTGTTGCTGAAGTATGTTTTCCAACATCTCGGCTGTCAGGGGATGCCAATGCTAGTGTAAATACGCCACTGATAATTTGTCAGTGTGCCCACTAATGACAGAAACTGTGATCATCAAAATGACTTCAAAAGTTCTTGGAGAAGTAGCTGACAAGCCAGACATTTTGAATGCTATCCTTGCAAAGGAGAGACATGAAGATGGTTAATAAGAACTGAACCCTTCTGGACCTAAGCAGACATTAGTTCTTAATTTATATGGAGGCAAAAGAAAGGACTTCCACCAGAAATGCCATGTGTTCAGTGCTTCTTGCTTCTTTATATTCTTTTACATGTGTTAGAAAAGGGTGAAAAAGAAGACTTCCATCAACATTTAAAATATTCTAGGAGTACATTCTCACTCTTATAACTTTTTTCCTAATATACAGAGATCAATTATTTAAAGTCAGAATTATTTTTATTGTTATTGAACCTGTTATAAGAGGGCCCTGTCCCACATTTCATAAAAATATTCTTCTTATTGTATGTGTGCACATATGTGTACCATTACACATATATGAAAAAAAGTATTTTGCTGTGTCTGTTATTTCCATCAGTGTTCATTTGGGTTCTGAGAATTGAGCTTAAATCTTCAAGCTTGCACTGACAGCATCTTTCCCCATTGAGCAACCACACCAGCTTACGTTCCATGTTTTGGTCGTGGGCTTCTTTTGTGGGATAGATGCAATTGTGTGCCTTGAAGAAAGCCAGAGACATATGACATTGCCTCAAGAAACAGACTATGTTGAATCACAAGCAGAAAGTAACCCAAGGAAAGATGCATTGTTTGACAAGCAATTTTGGAAGCTGAACAAAAAGGGGTATGGAAGAGAAAAAGATGTGCATTTGTAGCAAATAATAATCAGAAATGTCTTCCCATTCAAAATCACTTTCAGCATCCAGTGGAGTGGATGGAAATCTCCTTGATGGGGCCCTCAATGCTTTGGAGACATCTGACATGTCCTCAGAACACCACTGAGTTCTACTAGGCAAGCAATGCCATATAACTATATGCTATAACTTCTTGCCTGCTCTAACAGATCTCTCTGCCTTATTCATGGGCTTGATTATAATGGTAATAACAACCCCAACAAAACCCAAATAATATGCTAGCCTGTAAATAAGGCATTCAACCTGCAAATAGATGTACTTAGTAAGATATTATTATTTTGAATCAGAAGTACATGTTATAATATGACTGCACTGCCCCTTTGATGAAGAAGTTGGTTTTGTTACTTTATTTACCTATTAGGTTCTATTGAAGGCCATTTTATATTTTGACAGTTCTATAGTGAAAATGTATGCTGATCCCACTTAGGACTACAGAACGGTACTAAATTTTCAGATGATGGCATAGAACTGTTTGGGGAACATATGCTTAAGTCAAGTGTGCTTTATCGAGCTTGCTTTATCCACAGACTTTGCCTCGAAAGGAGGCAGTGCCATTCCATGGAAGAGTCAGCTGCAGTTTTGTCATTGCTTTGTTTAGTTTTTGGAGTGGGGCGAAGGTTCAAAACAATAAGTCTACCTTTCAGAAAGAAAGGCAATCAAAATGAGAAACCAAAGACTGGAAGGCAGTAGTTTCCTGCAGGAACAGCGGGGTGGAGAGCAGAGTGGCCGGCAGGGAATGTTATGTCTTAACACAACCCTCCTGTTGACTTTGGGGAAGGTCCCAAGAATGTACAAAAGTACCCCTCTTCTCAAATCCCAGCTTGTATGCTGCCAGTACAAATCCAGAGGACTCCTGATGTTATACTTTTAAGGCCTTGATAGACTTCAATATCTTAGGATGTTGAATGTGGGTTACGGGTCTTGGATGTTGGTCTCTCACTCCCTTATCTATTACACATTAGTCTCTTAGTCCTGGTCTTAAGTTTTTCAGATCTGAGAAGCAAGTGTTCATCTCCAGTTCTTTAATCTCTTCTCCCTAAAAAGGGACGTAGAAATATCACTAGAATGTCCTCTTACAAGTTCTATGATGAAATGAAAGGTCAGCAGTAGCATATAAGAACCTTGTCTCTTATTCTAATTTTATATTCCAGTGTCAAACCCTTGCTCTGAAATTTAACAACTGTAATTTTCTTGAACCCGTGAAAGCCAAGTGTTATCACTTACTGACAAGCAGTGATAACTATAAATTGAGTAAGTCGAAATTAGTTTAAAAATAAATTTATTTGACAATGAATATATAAGTGTGATACAAGTGACTAAGATTTCTAGTCATTATGTTGATTTTATAGGCATGGGGATTCTTCTGAGAGAGGCCTGGGAAGAAAGTGATGAAATAACACCCTGAAATGTACTGTGAATGTCTTTCTCTGAAACCATACCTAGAGTCTCAATGCATTTAAAAGCACCACTAGAGTCAAATTAAGTTGCCTGGTTAAAATAGAAATAAAGCCTCAATGATTATAGCTTGGAATCAGTCATATATTGGAATATATGACTGATAGTTTCTGTTTCTAACTAACATTTTTAACTTCAGTTCATTGTTATAGACGTGAGGGATGATGAGTTTTCAGTCATTACAGTATGGTTGTATTGTAATTATATTGGCAAACTTCCCTGCTTCTAGATGTACGGTGTTTTTATTCGATGCCTTATTAGTTGCTCCTTGTGCAAATGACCTTGAAAAGTATTTGATAGTAGAATGTGGCGGGTGAGAAGGCTTTGAAGGGTAGGTTAAGTATGCAAATGCAGTGGATTCCACAGTGATTAATGATAGGGGCAGCAAAGGCTCCAATGCACAACTGTCGAGAAGTCATCAAATCTATTTATTTCCTGGAGTATTAGCACAATGAGGAGTTGAAGAGCAGGAACGATTTCCTAGATAAGGCTTATGACACAGCAAGGACTTAGGAAAAATAGGATGCCTTCATTATTTTAGAAAAGTTTGTAAAAGATATTCCTGCACTCTCAACTACTCAAGAGGAATAAGCGAAAGAGAGATATGAAAGATAGAATAAAATATAAAATTACTGCACTAGCCTGGCGGTGGTGGCCCACGCCTGTAATCCCAGCACTTGGAAGGCAGAGACAGGCGGATCTCTGTGAGTTTGAGGCCAGCCTGGTCTACCAAGGGAGTTCCAGGATAGGCTCCAAAGCTACAGAGAAACCCTGTCTCGAAAAACCAAAAAATAAAAGATAAAATTACTGCACTATATTAGTTGATTCAGCCAAGCTCCAAGCAACTCATGTCAGGTGCATAAATGAAGGACATTGTGGTTTTCTGCAAAGAAGCTCCCCAATTGTGTATGTCACATCCTATAAGAACCTCGTCATTATAGGTAATGAAACAGAACATAGGATGGTTTTGTCTCTTGGCTAATGCTAGGAGACAGATTGTTCTTACCACCATTGATAACGATGGGTGGTAAGCCCATGCCAGTTCACCAGAGTCACCATTCTGTGGTTTGTATGTACTTCAGGTATCATCTAGAAGGAGAAACCATGTGAATTTAATCTGTAAATATAAAAATAAATTTTGAAAAAAGTGGGAAGAAGATAAGTGATTCCTTGCTTTGCCAAATTTTGGTGGGCTTTTGTTGTCAGGCCGACTCTATAAGATCTTGCTCATCTTTCAATGTTAGACTTGGAGGATGGGCACACATCCTGTAAAACAAAGGACAAGAAGGTAAACATCTAGTGGTAATGCAAAAGTAGTTCTGGAATTCTCAGGCAACATAGGCTCTTCTGAGTTTGTGCAAATGAACCTACATTAATTAAAAGTCTGGCTGTTAAGCAGTTCTGCTCTGATCCCCTGAGTTTTCTTCTGCTCTACAGAACATGAACTGTCCACATGTACTATGGGCAGTGAAAGCAATGTTGAAAGCTCCTAGGAAAAGCTTATTGTAGTGCTGGGAAGGCCAAAGAAGGAACAAAGGGCAGGTTGATGTCAAGATCAATGGGAGCAGGGGACAGTAAAGAAGTGATGTCTTTATATATGGCTACATATATGAACTCTACTGGGACATAATCTTGGGCCCTTGACTGCCTCAGAGAAGATAGAATGAAACAGCTGTAAGACAGTAAGGGATGATAGCTAGTCTGGAGCATTGATGGAATTAAGGAGAGAAGATTTTTACATAGTCAGTGGCTTAAACAGTGTCAAGTGTTCTGCTGCGACATGTGCCCGGCAATAACAGCATCATGAGAAAGCATTTATGAGAAATAAGGCAACTGGCATGTGCTTATAGCCAATTTATGAAAAACTGTAACAGGGCAAAGATATTTGAGAGGATTTGAGGATTTTATTGTTTAAGCTGACTGTAAAGAGTTGAATGAGAATTGTCCCTGATAGCATTGGTCAGCAGAGACTTGATTTCCAGCTGCTGGTTTGGGGAAGTCTAGGAGGAGTGGCCTTGCTGCAGGAAGTATGTCACTAGAGGCGGGCTTTGAGCATTTAAAGAGTCTGCACCATGTCCAGTTTGCTATCCCTACTTTGTTCTGTGGTTCAAGATGTGAACTCTTAGCTCATTGTTCTATTATGCCTACTGCTTATGGCTATGATGGACTCCTTCCTCACGACATTTTATTACAGCAATAGAAAATATGGCCTCTTCCACAACTTACAGGAAATTACAGAAAATTATTGTTTTAAATTAAATTTATTCACATTCATGCATAGTTACTATTAATGCTCTAATGTATTTTCTTCTTTTAAAAAAGTCCATATTAGAGTTCTTTTTTTTTTTTTTCGAGATAAGTTTTCTCCGTAGCTTTGTGGTTCCTGTCCTGAAACTAGCTCTTGTAAACCAGGCTGGTCTCGAACTCACAGAGATCCATCTGCCTCTGCCTCCCGAGTGCTGGGATTAAAGGTGTGCGCCACCACTGCCCGGCTCATATTTGAGTTCTTTTCTTGACATTCCACCATGCACGTAATTTTATAGCTCACATAATAGCATTCATTGGTTTTCACATTCCTTCAATTATTTGTGAATTATTGTTTTCAGTGTGAGTTATATTTTGTCACATGAATAGAAAATATGTAGCTGTGATATCTATATTACTTTAATTTTATTCTGTTATCATTAATGCCACGACAAATATCTTTGATTAACTAGAAGTGATATTGGAATTATTTCTTGGATGTGGCTTCTTGACATGGAATAGTCAGTCAAAAAATCTGTTAAAGAGACTCTCAGTTTATATGACAATTTACATACTTTTTTACTCTTTTTCTTCAGAGACATCTTTCCACAGATTTTTAGAAGAACCTGCATCTCCTTCTTTTTTTAACCATATTGAATATTTAAATTTCAAAGACTGTTATTTAATAGGAGAAAAATGCTATTATTTCTTTGAAGTATTGTCTTTGAACATTCTTCATATATTTTTTTCATATCTTAGCACACACTTCTAAAGGTTTATTCATTTTGGATAATGACTCAATCAGGGTCTAATTCTATGACTCATACTCTGTAGAATGCAGACAACACAGAAACATGAAGCAGGAGTAAGGAACAATGGCAATGGCTAATTTTAGAAGACTGGTTAGCCTTCTGGGGTCCCAGCCTAATCTAGACTATATTATCTTTTGACACCATCCTAAACAGACTCAAGGTCATTATCTAAAGACTCAATTTTAGCCCCAGTTTGCAAATTTATGTAAATGCCTCCAGAGAAAAGCAACAAGGGTTCTCTGAGGGCTAGATCTTTTAGGCAGAAGATGACAGAGAGCATTTTCTGCTATCCAGGGAACTGCAAAGGCTTTTAGATACACTGATGCATTGTTAAGTATTTTCAAATGACTTTAATAAAAAAGGGGGGGGGGCAAAATGTAAGCTGTAAAATAAACAAGGAGGGCTGCTGTCAGACCAAAAACAGCAACAATATACTTTGCAAGTTAATGGGAGACCCAAACAGGAAAAATATCTCTTGCAGATTAATGCTTCTGTTTGCAGTTAAGAATAAATTCCTGTTTGCCCTGTGCGAGTTAAGGTTTCTGTTTATGGCTAAAGAATAAGTTCTTGTTTGACCTGTGTTATGCCCTTGCAAGTTAAGGTTTCTTTTTGTAATTAAGAATATGTTCCTGTTTCTTAGACCTGATGTAAACTGCTAGACACGTTTTTCAACTTACACTAAACCTGCAATCGTTTTCCGGTGATGAATATCCTTATGCTTGTTCCTTCCCGTTCATTGTATTTTTTTTTTTTTTTTTTTTTTTTGGTTTTTTCGAGACAGGGTTTCTCTGTGGCTTTGAGCCTGTCCTGGAACTAGCTCTTGTAGACCAGGCTGGTCTCGAACTCACAGATATCCACCTGCCTCTGCCTCCCGAGTGCTGGGATTAAAGGCGTGCGCCACCACCGCCCAGCTCATTGTATTTTTCTAACAACTGTAACAACCAACTCTCTTACCCCTGTAGACACCTTATCTCTCTTATTAAAAGGACCTCAAGAGGTCAGCAAGGGCTGTGCTCCTGAATTCTGACTTTGAGTGAGATGGCTATCTAGCCAGTCCTAGGTTGCAACACAAAATACAGTTTGCTTTAACTGGGCAATCATGAGTTTGGTTGATTTGGCTATAATGACTCTCGAGTTTAATACTACCTTTTGCTTCTTAATTTTAAAGCTAGTTCTGGTGGAATCTTTTGCAATTTTTGCTTAATATTTTTATCTCCAAGGAATCTATCTTTCCATGTGTGCTTATGATGGCAATGTTAACTTATGTTCATATTTCTTTAAATTTTGTATTTTGTTTTAGCTTATTTTTACAGTAATTTATTTTGTCTTTTTTTAATGTGCAATGCATATACTGAAGAATAAAATGAATCTTTCTCCTAAAGGAGCTCAAAATGTCATTGAGATGGTTGAAAATTTTCTTCCAATGCTCTATTAAGTTTTAATTACATCTTTAAATATCTGTCACTTTTTCCCATTGATGTTTGTATTAGAAGAATATCAGCTTACTTTCTGCATTTTGGAGCCTACTTTACTCTCTAAGACCAGCTTCTGTGTATTTCTCTTAAGCTAGAAGCTAGTATGAGTTGTTTAAAATCCGTAACTTTTAAATATTAATTTAATAAGAAACATTAAGAGCATATTTATTTATAATTTTGAAAGAATGCCCTTTGGCAAACAGTCTTGAAATATTAAAATATAACTGATATTTTAAAACTCCTTTTGCTCATTCATGCTTATTAAAAAGTGAAAACAGCAACACATTTTAATGTTTCTAGGGCATATTATTAAATTATTGCTCTAATTATTGTTGACATAAACAAAATAGAAACACACACTGAAGCACACACATAAAGTGCACTGACTCCTTTTTCATTTCTACTGATCATTCTAAAATAAGAATATGAAGAACAAGGTCCCTGGTTTTCTTGATGTTTGGATACATGAAAACAGAAAAAAAATGTTCATACAAATGCTGTTTTAGGTAAATTATTTTTGCTGTTATCCTACCTGTAAAGAATGGTTCTGTTGCTTGGCATGGTGGTGTATACCTTTAATACATGCAGGTGGTTCATTGTGAGTTCAAGGCCAGCTTGGTCTATATAGTGAGTTCAGTCACAGTCAGGGCTGTATAAAAAGATTCTGTCCAAAGACAAAATGAAACAAAACAGTGCTATTGCCATTTAATTTTAGGATTAACACTAGGATGCATTTTCTTATTTCTCATAATTTTTCAGTAAATGTGATGTGTTACTCAGAAATTGTTTGCTTTGTAATGGTAAATAAAGAAATATTAAAGAAATAAATACTAATATAGATACCTATAAGACACCACTGCCTGCTTTTTTAATGAAAAGAGAAAGATATATTAATGCTTTTGTGATTAAAATAAGATAAATTCTTTTTATTGAGGCTGACAACCCTGACATGATAATAAACTTTAAAAGATATAATTACACAAAGCACAAAGCCCATTCTGTACAATAATCTTTAATTCAAATGGATCATATTTTAGGTAGCTTTAGATGTTTTCTGATTTGAAAAAGAATCTAGTAAAATTTACGGTAAATCTGTGGTCAAGTTACACCATCTTTTAATATATGCTCCATCAGGATATTTGTTTCCCTTTTGTCTCAGATTTTTGACCAGTTTAAGAGTTCTATTAGGAAAATCAGATTTTTTTTTAAATGTTGAATTTATATTCTGTATTTGTAAGAGAGTCGTTTCAAGGAAGGCTTGCTGTCCTGACCCTGCGGTGAGCACAGAGTGACTTCTGGGGAAAAGTTAGACTGTAATCTAAGAACTTGGGGTTGTGTAACTAAGTATTGGGGTTCAGAATCTCACTTGGAAGAGTTATGACTAGGAGATGGATCATAATAGCTGGTAGACAAAAGTTCTGGCTCTGTCTTTTCATTTCCCACATGTATACTGGCAGCACCTTCAGCTTTAGCAGAGGCCAAATACAGAGTTAATGTCTTTGGACAGGCTTGTTTCATTTGCGCTAAACTCCACCAATGCATTCCACGATAGTATTCTTTCTCTCCCTATAAAATATAGTTCATTAAATTCTACTGGCACAATAAAAGTGCAACAATAGAGTGAGAACAATAGAAAAAATAACACTTTTTAAAAATAACTTTTCCTTGAATTCAGTCCAAATTGGGCCGGGTAGGCATCAGTTTCTAAAAGGACTCCTGTAAAAATATTTTTATGGCCTCTTGTTAGCGTGCGGCAAGGCAGGACTTTGTGACACTGAATGAATAAACTAAATCACTCTAAAATATTTACCAAAGTTCATGGTCACCTGTGACAATGAGAATGGGGTACGAGTCTATCCATACATTAGGGGTTGCAAACACGACTCATGACAGGAACCAGGCAGGTAATTAAAGAACCGAAGTTGGGCGGATGGTGATTTAATTTAAATTGTTGGCAACTAATTAAAATGTTGAAAATGTAACATGTAAGTCAAACAAAACACATCTGTGAACCACATGTTCACGGGTGACCCTAGAGCAATTTCTGAAATCTCACTTATTCTCAAGGCTTGCAGTGTGGGCCTGCCCTTCCAAGAATTCTATTACAGCAAACTTAGTTTTAGCAGATACGACATCTTCAAGTCTTTCATGAAGTAGGCAATCTGAATTATAAGCTAAAGCTCTTGTACTCTCTCATCATTCCTCACAGAGACTTTTATTCCTTTGAGACTTAGCATCCTGGGGTATGGACACCATGTTTCCTTTCGTCCTTCATGTGAGACACACTTTGTGAGAACTCAGCAAGCACTGAGTTGATTATGAGAAGGTAGCTGATGTTTATATGACTTAGATGCCTTCAGGGTTCTCTAAATATTTGATAATCATTTAGGAGGGCGAGTTGCTCTATACCGAGTATAAAAGTAAGTTTTTACTCTTCTTTGATTGCGTGATGATAGTTCTGATGGTGTACTATCCAATGACTGTATTTTTCCTCTCTGAGCTTAACTGTGAGAACTGGTTGCTCTTATGTATTTGCTCATATATTCTGACACCATTTGAGAATTGGCTGGTTCTATGACTTTTGAGAGATACTGTCTACCTTTCTCGGCCAGCATAACCTCATGGGTACAGCTACAGACACTTGAGGCATATAGTATTAGGACACAGCCTTTGTCATGGATGCAAGCACATGGAAGCAGCTACTTGATGTTTCTAGTCAAGCTTTCCCATTGTTGCTAAGGTGAAAATTCTACCCCTGCTCCCAACTACATATCTCCACCCAACATTTTAACATCATACCATGTGTTGTAGGCCTTTAGCTGGCAATCTACACTTTGTCTGTTTTAAGACCTGTTTCTTCAGGAACATGCTTTTTAAAAAAATAGTAATAGAAACTAATGGAAGTAATTTGATAGACTAACCTCTGACAATGATACTCTTCTTAGGAAAAAGTCAGTATCAGTCTAGTTACAGTATGAAGCACCCTTTAGAGGGTCTTTTAAGAGTGAGGGGTTGGTGAAGATCTTTTCTCATTCTGTAGGCTGACATTTTGTACTGTTGACCATGTCCTTTGTTGTACAGAAACTTCTCAGTTTCAGGATGTCCCATTTATTAATTGCTTTTCTCAGTGTCTATGCCAACCCCACAACGGATAGAGGGCTGATCTCCAAGATATACAAAAAATTCAAGAAATTGGTCATCAAAAGAACAAATAATCCAATACAGAGGAGGTCCAGACCTAAACAGATAACTTTTAATAGAGGAATCTAAAGTGACTGAAAGATACTTAAGGAAATGCTCAACATCCTTAGCCATCAAAGAAATGCAATCAGAACAACTGTGAGATTCCATCTTATACCAGTAAGAATGGCCCAAAACACTGATGACAACGTATGTATGCTGGAGAGGTTGTGGGGTAAAGGGAACACTCCTGCATTGCTTGTGGGAGTGCAAACTGGTACAGCCCCTTTGGATAGCAGTATGGCAATTTCTCAGAAAATTGAAAAACAACCTTCCTCAAGACCCAACAATACCACTTTTGGGTATTTTGAGTGAGGTAACCCAGACCCAGAAAGACAAATATCATATATATTCACTGATAAGTGGCTTTTAGACATGAGGCAAAGAAAAACCAGTGTACAATTTACAATCCTAGAAAACCTAGACAACAATGAGAACCCTAAGAGAGACATACATGGATCTAAACTACATAGGAAGTAGAAAAAGACAAGATCTCCTGAGTAATTTGGAAGCATGGGGACCGTGGGAGAGGGTAGAAGAAGGGGAGAGGAAGGGAGGGGAGTGGAGAAAAATATATAGATCAATAAAAACAATAAAAAAAGAGAAAAAAGAGTGAGGGAAAAATTAGACATTTCTGAATGGCAAGTCAAGAGGGAAAAGTTCAGCGAGGTCTTTGCAGACCTCTTACTCAAGAGTACTGTGCAGAAAGTGGCTTCCTCGAACTCTTAACTGTGTACTCCTGCTGTTAGCACATGTGCACACACAAAACCAATCGAGGGTGTGTAAACATTAATTTATGTCAACTCAACTAATCAAGAACATATCAACAGAAACATCAATAACAGAATAGAAAATGGACATAATATCATCATGTTTAACTTACTCATCATCTGTGGCTTTGAGTTCTCCCCTGTACCCAGACTGTTCTGAAAATTGCTTTGTGGTTCCATCTGGCTTTGAACTTGCAATCAAATCCTCTTTTTTCCACCTCCTAGACTACTGATATCATATTGGTGCACTGCTATAACCAGTTTAAAAAAAAAAAAAAACCTCCTGAAAACATCTCCATTGAAAACCTGTTAAAGCTAGTGCATAGATTATGAAGGAATACTCACAGAATTCAAAATGTATAAATACAGAGTAGGTGGTCCAAGGAGAGTGACTAGCAGGCACTGTGCTCCTACTGTGTGAAATGCTTTGTGAAAGAACCTGTCATTAACTTGTATGCAATTTCACATATTGATTTAGTCAGGAAGGTGTTATTTTATACATTCCAGATGAGTTTGAGGTTCATAGAAGCCTAGTAGCACACATGGGGTTATATAAAAGTAAGTGTTTAATATTAGGATGTGGGTGGCTCTCCCTATAAAATCAGGTTTCTGGAGAATAAATGGTATTTCAAAATAGGTGAACTTTAGAATTTTAGTAGTTAAGGAACTTGGGCATATTTATAACATGGACATCTGTCTTAATATTGAAAATATAAATGACTTATAGATGGATAAAACATTACAATTCAAAGAAGGAAGCAAAGACACAGGAGGAATGAATCACACCGTAAAATAACCAATATTTAAGGTACAGACTCTAATTTAATAGTTATAAAAATCCACAGAGTGATGAATCACAGTTTAACCACTCTAAGTGATAGAGACTCTAAAAATAATATAATATTGAAGTCTGGAAGGAATGTCATGAGGTATTTATAAACACTAATGGGCAATTTAGTAGGTACAGAAAGCAAGAAAATGTGCCCATGACTCATGATCAAATTGTCTCTCTTAAGTATCGAACTTCTTTAGCAAATAAGAATAATTAATAATATAAATCATATTGGTAAACAATTAGAAGCTCACACAATTTTTGTATAAAGACAATCTGAGGAAGCTCGAAAAAGTCTTAAATTGCTAGTACTTGGATGATTGAGGACTCACTAAATATATTTTGATGATCATTCATAAATGTTCCAGAATGCAGTTGTTTTAAATGTGTTACAAAACAAAGTAAAAAAAGATTCAATGCTCTATGTAGACACGTACGTGTACACGATAAAACCATGTGCAATCTGCGTAAGATTAGAAGCCTCTAGTGTATTTGAAAAATTTTTATTAGTATGAAGATACTTATATTAACTTGAATTTTGGATAAATTGCTTGGGTATAGGTCCAGCAGAGCAGGTGGTGCTGAAACATAGCTTTGGAGAGTTCCTGAGACTGGGGTCTCTTAGTATCCAGGCATCTGTACTGGCCTGCCCTTGGGTTCTGACAGGTTCTTCCTCAGCTGTAGTCACTAACAACACCTCTTGTTAGTATTCACTAAGTTTTAAAAGGGCCCTGCCCACCTCCCATCTCTCTCTTTTTCTCGCTCTCTGTTTCTGCCTGCCTGTCTCCTCTCCTATCCTCTCC
>NC_022020.1:36614482-36615815 GCF_000317375.1 Microtus ochrogaster | reverse complement strand
TCTCCTCTCCCCTCCCCTCCTCTCCTCTCTTCTGCCATTCCTGTCCCCAGGGACTGATTTCCCCACTCCCTTTCCCTCTTTTTACTTTCCTCTTTCCTCTAATAAAAAGCCCTCTATGTGAACTCTGTGACATGGCAATTTTCTCTATCATGCTGCTTCCCCCCTCCCCCCCTAAATTATAACATTGGTTCCCTGATGGGGAAAGGCTCTCCCAGAGCTTCTTCCGGTCCACACGCAGTTTGAGGCACTCCAGAATCCTGGAACTTGGTCCACATATGGCAGCCTTGCTTCTCCAGGTTACTGGGTCTCTTCATCCAAAACCAGGGTGTTTGTTGAGCCCCTCCCTTTCCTGCACCTCTGGCTACTTTCCTAAGTGAGTGCTGGTCTCTTGAGGGTGTGGTTTATTTATTGCTTTTTGTTTTTTGCCTTTTGGGTTCATTAAGTCCTGGTACCAGGCAACCACGAATTTCCCAGGCTCAGGATCCTTGGGCTCAGAGCCTTTGGCTCCCCAGTTTTCACGAGGACTCACTCTGTGACCTGTGCCCTTCTGAGACCCTTGAGTCCTTCGGGCTTTGCTCTATGGCCCAGGCTCCTTGAGTGATAACTCCCTAGGGCGGCTTATGCATTTCTCGTTCGATCCTTGCTTGATAAAACATATTGGATCTCATTCTGCCACACTCATGGGGAACAAGCCTACCAAAAATCTGCTTCCCGGCACTTTATATCCTAATATTTTACAGGACCTTTGCAACATTCTGCCAGTTTTCCTGATAGATGAGGGGGGAGGTTTATTATTAATAATAAATAATAAATAATTTCTCAATAATAACACCTTTCACCTTTTCAGTCTCCTGCTTTCCCCCTCACCCAATAAGCCTCTTACTCTAACTCTGTTGCATGTGGCATGTCTGCTCAGTGCCAGGGCCCACTACAATGTAATCACTTCACACTGGGACCCTACCCGCCTGCTCAGCCCTCAACAGATCCACTCTCTTCCATCTGCAGTAAATCTGCTTGCTCTTCACTGGCAGCTTTGCCTTCCATTCAATATTAGCAAGTGGGTCTCCTGCGGGTCTATCTGCCTCTGACCATTTCCCGGGGTGAAGGTTCATTTTCGGAGCACAGTCCTCTCCTCGCCTTTTGATTTTCTCAAGGTCCTGGTACCAGGAGACTATGTCTCTCCCAGCTCAGAGCCCTTGGCCCCTGCCCTTGCATGGACTCACTGGGTGGCTTGTGCCTATCTCAAAATTGTCTCTCTCTAAATTCCTGGGATGCTAGAGCACTTCCTGTGCATATTAACTATATTACCTTATAAAAGGGCCCTGCCCATCTC
>NC_022020.1:36604400-36614282 GCF_000317375.1 Microtus ochrogaster | reverse complement strand
CTTCTCTTCTCTTCTCTTCTCTTCTCTTCTCTTCTCTTCTCTTCTCTTCTCTTCTCTTCTCTTCTCTCTCCCCTCTCCTTCCCTCCCCTTCCCTCCTCTCCTCTTTTCTCCTCTCCTCTCTCTTTTCTTCTGCCACTCCTGTTCCCAGAGGCTAGTCTGTCCCTTCCTTCTTATTATGTTCCCCTTATCCCCTAATAAAAATTCCTCTATGTGAACTCCATTGTTTGGTGTCTTTCTTGCTTGTGCTGCTTTTTTTCTAAATTATAACAGGGTCCAAACATGCTGTGTCCTGCATAAAGGTGCAGCAGAGCAGGCTGTGTTTCTGGATGGGAACAGTGGCAAGCCTGCGTGGACCTGAAAGTTGCTCTGAAACAAAGTTGTTTTTTTTTTCTTAAAATATATAAGAGATTTTGAATAAAAATGACCAGAATTTTTCCAGATTTGATAAAACGATAAGCATTAATGTTCTCATATATACACAAACGAGACTATGCTGTGAGAAACCCCAGGGAAATTGTTTATATCCAGTAAGGAGGAAACATCTGAAAACAGAGGAAACTGCATAAGACAGAGACCAGGCTTTTGATCATCAATAATGCCAAGTATAAGAAGTGGAGCATTTCTACAATGCTAAAAGGAACAACACCCTGCCCAATCTAGAGTTTGACATGCCCTGAAAAGATATTTCAAAAATAAAAATGGGAGGGAGAGGGAATGAAATACAACTTCCTTCAGGAATAAAAAAAATGCTAGAAGAATTTATCACTAGCAGACTTGCACTCCAAGAAATGATAAAACAGGTGCTTTGGGCAAAGTGAAAGTGATACCAGATACACATCTGGATCTCCACAAAGGCCAGAAGACCACTGGAAATGATAGAATCTATGGAGGGGGAAAGTCTTATCTTTCTTACTCCAGAATTTCATTTTGAGATATAATTGCTTTTTGTCAGTAACACTGTTCTGCGCAGCCTTGTGCCATGCAGAAGTAGGTGGAAGATGTATATTAGGAAAACTACTTCAAGTGATGAGGGCAGGTTTTTAGCATGGGAAGTGGGTGGGTTTCCACTGAAGGGAGCCTATGGAAAGCTGGAGAGATGCTGGAAAAATACACCTTAAAAACACATTTGGCAAACTGCTTGAATCTTAATTTTAAGCAGAGCTCTAATAACTCAGATAAGCAACTTAATTTGAAAATGAAAAAAAAATTCAAAGATTCTTTACCAGATAAGATATATGGACACAATGTTAGTACTATAGAAGTTGCTCAATACCATAGATTTCTTTTTGGTGGAAAGGTAATTGAAAACCACAAGGAGGTATCCACATTCACCTCTAAAATCATTACTAAAATCTATTTTAAATGCTGGCCAGGGCACAGAGGAGGTGGTATTCATATATGCTCCTGTATCTTAGTTTGGGTTTCTGTTGTTATAAAACAGTGTAACCAAAAGCAACTTGTGGAGGAGAGGATTTATTTCAGCTTATACTTCCATGTTACAGTCTATCGCTGAGGAGAGTCAGGGCAAGAACTAAAGGCAGGAACTTGGAGGCAAGAGATGAAGCAGAGGTCTTGGAGGAGTGCTGCTTCCTGGCTTACTTCCCATGGCTTGCTCAGCCTGGTTTCTTTTGAAACCCAAGACTATCAGCCCAGGGATGGCACCATCACACAGTGGGCTGGGCTTTACCACATCAACCATCAATCAAGAAAAAAAGGTACCGTAGGCTTGCCCACCAACCCATCTTATAAAAAGAAGCATTTTTTTCGATTGAGGTTCCTGCTTCCCAAAGGACTCCAACTTGTATCAAGTTAACAAAAAACTGATCAGCATTTCCTGGTAGAATGTAAAGGGCTGAACCACACTGGAAAAGTTTGCCATCATTCATAAGCAAAACCACATACTTACAAAATGACTTTGACATTGTGTTCCTAAATATTTATCCAAGAGAAAGGAGAGCATTTTTCTACACTAAGTTGTGCTTATGCATCCGTTGCAGCTTTATTTGTAGTAGTTAAAAGTGGAAACATCCCCAGCACCCAACAAGAGCTGAATAAATAAGTGCTTCATACAATGCAAATCTAACCATACAAAGAATAAATTTTAAAAAGTACAAACTCTAGGTTAATCTAAAAAATAATTATGTTGGGGGCAAGAAGCCATGTGCTTCTTTATAAAGAGTGTGGACTGCCTGATTCCGCTTCCACAACACTCTAGATGATGAAAATTTCTAGAACATAAAGTACATCAGTGGGTTGCCTGGAGAAGGAGTTGTGGAGCGGCGGGAGAGATGGATGGTGATCACAGGACTTCAGGATGGCGTACAGGCTTCGCATGCCAATTTAGATGATGCTTTCAGCACGTAAGCCTTTGCCAGAGCTCACCAAACTGTACTCACATTTGCTTTTAGGCAGTGCTAAGAATAGACACCAAGGTTCTGCACATTCTAGAAAAAAATCTGCTAAAAAAAAAAAAATCTGCTCTACTACTGAACTACCCACGCCCCGCACCTCAAATTTGTATTATTCAAGGAAGTGCAGGCTTTTATGTAGCAGTTATACCTTAGTGAATCTGTATCGTTTTTAAGGTGTCAAATGAGACTTTATTTAGAACGTGGAGGGTCTCCCATTATGTGGTTACCAGATTCCAAAGCATTAATTCTCCTAAAGCAGATTGGCCTCCACACTGGGTTGTAGAACCAAGGCTTGTAGGGGGCTGGAGAGATGGCTCAGTGGTTAAGGGCATTGCTTGCTCTTCCAAAGGTCCTGAGTTCAATTCCCTGCAACCACATGGTGGCTCACAACCATCTGTAAAAGAGGTCTGGTGCCCTCTTCTGGCCTGCAGGCATACACACAGACAGAATGCTGTATACATAATAAATAAATAAATAAAATAAATATTTAAAAAAAAAGAACCAAGGCTTGTAGACCCAAGGCAAGAGATGCGAGGTGAGAGAGCTTTTTTTACAGGAAGGCTCAGGATTTCTGCCCTTGGGAATCCTGATACATGTATGTGAGACATTTGTACGAGAGCATGTGCAGAAGCCGGAGGAGGGCTTCAAGGTCCTAAGATGTCACTCTCCACCCTATTTCCTTGACATGGTGCCTCTCACTGAACCTGAAGCAAGCTGGTGACTATCAAGCGGGAGCAATTCTCCTGTCTCTCCCTCCCATAACACAGACATACATAAAGTCACATCCAACCTTGTATACAGATTCTTGGATTTGAACTCATGTCTTCATGCTTGCTCACTAAGTGCTGTTACTTACTGAGCCACTTTCCCCAGCCCCAGTGCTTGACAGTTTTTAGTAGTGTACTGTACTACTGTTGTGCATTGTTTACAAACAGAAATAAATCATGTGGAATGCCTTGTTAGGGAATTTTGACACTGTGTCAATAACATATTCTTCCATAATGCTTTATTTATGTATCTGTTTGCTTTATATTTTTATCTAGAATATAATTATGAATGCATAAGACTTGTATACATATAGACTTGCAAACACATGAATACATATTTTTTAAAAAATGTGAGAAATGGGGAAATGATCATAACTCATGTTGACTGGGTGTAAAAATTAAGCTTATTTAAAAATATCCTAAGGTACACAACATAGCTTAGTGGGTAAAGTCACATGCTGACAAAAGTATGCCATGACTTCAGTTACTGGAGCTCATATGATGGAGAGAACTGGCTTCTGCATACATGCTGTAGTACATGCACACATCCACCACACACACACACACACACACACACACACACACACACACACACACAAGTAAACACGTAAATAAACAAATAATGCCCATCTAACTATGACCATAAGAAACTGCAGTATACTACTTGACCTTAGGGTGGGGAAAGGACAAGTATTCTTCAGTTTGAAATGGATAAATCTCATACAAAAAATCAGCAAAATTTATATTTTACAAATCAATTACACTATATTATATGATTCTGATATTGTAATGTACCAGCTACCCACCTGCAGATATGTCCAACCTGCAACTCATGGGCTACATTCATTTCAGGATTGCTAAGAAGATGACCTAATAGATCTGTTAATGAAAATGTCATGTCACAATGTCAAAAGATTGGAGAGGGGCATGAGGGAGGGATTAAGGGGAGGAACAGAGAGAAATACTATAATTATAATTCAGTCTCAAAACTAAGTGAAACTTACACTGTATTTAAATATATTAATGAAAAAAAAAGAGATTTGACACCCCTGCACAGATATTTTGACATTTTATTTGAATGAGTTTATGGAAGAACATGTTCAGCAACTAAGATTTTTTACAATGTATTTTCTGTGTTGTTGACTATGCCCTGTTTGCAGAGTCTTCAGAGTGGCACATTAAATCATCGCGTGGAGGCTTGTATTATGAACACCCAAGACCATGGTGAAAACTATAGGAAAAACAGATGGCTTAAAATAGAGCTTAAAGAGTATGACGGAAATTGTTGTAATGAAAACGCGAGGCCGGGTGTGAGTCATGGGTGTGCCTAAGGCTGTAGGGAATGTTTACAATGGCCTCAAACACTAGGGAATGTGCGGTTCTTTGTGGTACAGTTTGTTCTATAAGACTATAGAAATTAAAATTTTTCACTCATTAGTAAAAACTCAAAAACAGTTCCATACAGAAACCCCAAATAATTTGGACATAGTCCACCTCTGTAGTGTCTGCGCCATGTGTTGATCTGTGGGTTTATAGCAACTGAAAACAGCCACTTCTGTTCAAAATGCAGTTCGTGTTGACTTTATTAATTTTGGCATGCGATTAAATATTTGTTTTTAATACAGAAAAAATATGTTGGGAATGTGTGAGTAAAAGTCTCATTTCTTCTTTGGAAATTCTATGTTCAAGTTAGTAGTAAAACTTCCAAGTACAGAAATAACTTCATATAGAGTCATATTTTTGGTGAAAGTCTATGTACAGTGACTTTGTATAGCTGAAATTCACAGATCTGATCTCATTTGCCACAGAAAGAATTTGAACTACTTTGCATCAAAGGTTCAATGGGGGTTTTTCTTTCTAAAATTGTTGCTCAATTAAAGTAAACTAAGTCTAACAGACTGAAATTTTAATAAGGGATATTTTCAGAGGACTTTTCTGTTTTATAATATTATATCCTTATGATCCACTTATAATTGTGAAAATACACTCAAATATTCAAAATGAGCTCTTTAGAAAGTTAAAACAATAAAATTAAACTTCAAGGTATAAACTATATTATTATGTAAAGGGTACCTGCCTACCATGTTATCGAGTCCAATACTATCTTTGTGTATGGATGGCAACAGGGCCAATTTGTTGGCTTTGACATGGGGAATTATATTTGGTGTTCTAATTATTTATCACCTTCTGGTATATCTTCAGAAATAATGGCTAATTGAACAATATATTCACACAGAATATTGTAGAAGATTTTAATGAGGCAGAGAAATGTCAACATTTCAATGGGTGTTAGGTTTTGCTGAGAGCAGCTGGAAGTTATGAACTGCCAATTAGAAAAACTCTGGAAACACGGCTCATCTCTGTTGGCTGTCCAGAGTGTATCTGAGTCTGGCAGCCATGACTTGGAAACAGGAAGATTTAGAGCAGTCCCTGTGCTATATAATACATTAGAATTTTCAAGTGTATTTGAAAATTTCTAATTTCTGGTCTTAGAGATTGAACTAGTATATAATTCAGCATTAAAAAGTCGATCTTAATTTAAATAGCTGACTATATTTTGCTTTACTGACCTTTTGTTGTCGCTGTGTTGCATTGTGGGACGTGAATGGGAATTACAGGGAACACATAACCATTTGGTCTGCTCAACATGAACAACTTGCATAGGTAATTCAGTTCTGGAGCAGATGCTTTTCTCAAAATGATTTATATGAGAAATGGACAAAATGACCTTAAAATAACTTGTTCAAACTGCGTTGCTTGAACTTAATTTTACCATTCGTCCATTGAACAATGGATTTGTCAGTACTACACAGGAAAATGCTCATTGAAGATTTTATAATAGGATGTTTGTAATTATATGTATGGATAACTGAAATCTTTTGTGTTCACTTTTGTTTCTATAATGGCTCTTTAGATTATCAGTTGTTAAATTACAAATAAAGCAGTACCGTTGTTTTCAAGTCTGAGAATTTTCTATTAGATGGTGTTAGATCTTAGTTGAGCAGAAGATAAAGATAAAGGGAGTGGATGAGTGTTTGGTCAGAAGGTACATTAATTCATCATAATGTGTGAAAGACAGTGTATTCTGTTCAGCTAAATTGCCTTCATTAAAATGCACAAACTCTGACATGAAAACCCTGTTAGCTTCGTGGAAAGTATTTCTGTCCTTGGCCCTTGTTATAGTTATTATAAAGGAGTATTGTAAAAAGAAAAATAACATATTGCATTTTGTCACAGAGTCCATTTTTTCCCTTGTATATCTAAGCGTCACCTGAAGGGAGAACCTTTATTATTTACCATTAATGCATACGTTTTCCTTTTCTGTGGCTCCCTATATGTATGTGGGGCCCTCACTGTTCTGCTGTGAGTAACAATAGCGATTAAATCTAATTAGAAAAGATTAAAATGCCGCAACACAGAGAAAGAGTGTTTTATACAAAGCATATACCCGAGGCCTACATTTTACACGTGAAATTAGCTCACAACCTGCTCAGCAGCATCATGACAGAGGCGTGAATGTCCACCGTGCTGCTGTTCCGCACTTTCTAATCTGCAGTCTCTCTTCTTTGAGGCAGAGGAAGACCGGCTCAAGGCTTTGAACAACATTTGGTTTTATAATATATTAATTTTACTTATTTTAACTACAGCAGTTCAAAGGGAAAAGTGAGAACTCTATGGCATCTGTGGTTAAATGAAGAACAAACAGGATCCTCGTCGATTTTGTCCTTTAACAGGTTCAGAAATAATACATTGTTTTCAATTTCAGTAAGATATAGTGAAACCCCAGCTAGATGTGATTTAGCTTTTCTTTTAAACAATAAGGAACTGTTTTCTTTTTGTATATGCCAGCCTCAGCATGAATGTTTTCAGTGATGGTCCGTCTCATAATGGTCTCCTTTACACACAGGGATTGTTCACTAACATGCAGTTTTATAGTGGGGCAGAGGGAGCCATTACACAGAAATAGATTTGTGCTATAAACCCGTACAGGCATAAGGGAGTGCGTAGATGGAAACAGAAAGAGAAGCCTCCATAAAAACTTCAAAAGGACTGAGCTGTAATTGTAGACTGTAGTAATTTCTTACTTACCTGGTTACCTCTCAGACGTGGCAATCGTAACTTTCTAAATATAACACGTTGTAATGTAAGTCTGATGATCAGAGACTTTTGATGGCACCCAGGAACATTGGGCCATTTAATCAGAAACTCTCTTGAGGGCTAAACTGGTGGGTGAGGATGGTATGCAGCTCGGTCATGTGGATCCAAGTCTACAGTTGTGATAATGATGATGAATAACAAGACTAGATGCCATGGGGTGTATTTATATGACTACAATGTTACTGTGTGCTCAGCATTGAATAGAATAAGTTATTGAAACTTCTATAGATAACTTTGTGAGCAAGCATCAGAAGCATGAAAAAGAAATAGGTATTAAAAATTGAGCTACTTTTAGAGTCAAACCTGAATGACACTACTTCTTTCTGAATAAAGAGAAGGCAAATATCATGCCTTCAAGCAGGTTGGATGACATGTTTAAAATAAGTGATTTTTTTCATGAAATATTGTCACGTATACTTACTTTTGTTTCTTTTCCGTATACTTTCACTGGGAAAATGCATAAGCCAAGGGTAACATTTCCAAAACGATTCTGTGGAGATCATAATAAAAGTTATGTTAGAAATAAGAATAGTCACTACATGCTCTCAAGTACCATTTAATGTGTATGTGGGTGGAGTTCGTGTACTCCTTCCGAGTGTATTCATTTGCGTGCCCTAACTCAATGCTCCATCATGCAAATTGCACATATATTTTGAAATTGATTGTTATGACCATCTCTGTGTCACATTCATTAGACAAAAATATACCCTGAGAAAACCCAACTTCTGTCCTTTGGCACTGCACATAGTGTAAGAAAACTCGAATACAGCAACACAACTTGGCCATCTTCCTCAGTGTACAGAGCTCAGGGCTTATATGAGGTTTTCTCTCTTCCCATTCTCTTCCAGCTCTTCACCCTGCCTGCAAATTCTTCCCAGCTTATATAACCTTGATACTTATTTTCTTGTGAAAAGTGAAATAAAGAGAGACCCCACAGTTTTCCTGATCACACACGCTGATTCTATGTTTCATAGAATGAAATCTGAGTTATTCTTTAAAACCCGTTCCTCAAGGCTTTTAAGAGAATTGCTTTCCACCTCACCTGTTCCAGGAGGCTGCTCCATCAGTGCTGCTGGCTCCTATGTCATAAAGGTTCTCCTCGCCACTGGGTCATTTTTAAACAATATCTGAACCTAGTAATGTTATGATTCTTTGGGGTTTTTGTTTTGTTTTGTTTTCTTTTTTGTTTCTTCGAGACAGCATTTCTCTATAGCTTTGGAGCATGTTACGATTTCTTACAAAACCACTTCACTTCAGTGTTGGTCTGTGCACATGACCATGTTCAGCTTTTTCCCACTCATCCCTGTCAAATTCTCACTTCTCCTTCTCTATAAAAAATTGTTACTATAAAAAATGACTAGGGCTTACACACAGAAAAAAAAACTTGTTATCATTTCTTAGTTTTTATAGTTTGGTGTTGTGGAATGTTAGTTTAAAATGTATACATTTGTTTATTCTGTGGAATATTTGTTTAATGACGCAAAGATGTGTTGCATTCCTCTATTTGCTTTTGTTTAACTCTGTAAGGCTGGGTTACTTTGCCTACCTGAAACAGCCGATTTGTCTAAGAAACAGCTGGATGGTCAATAGCAAGAGAGGAGAGAGAACTAGGTGAGGCTGGCATGCAGAAAGAAGAAATAGGAACAGAGGAGAGCAAGGAGCAAGAAAATGAGGAGAGGAGGGCAGTGGGGACAGTCACCAGCCACACAGCCAGCCAGGGAACAAGAGGAAAAGAAAGATACACAGAATAAAGAAAGGTAAAAAGCCCAGAGGCAAAACATAGTTAAGGAGAAATGGGATAATTTAAGTTTAAAAAAGCTGGCTAGAAATAAACACAGCTAAAGGCTGGGCATTTATAAGTAAGACTTAGTCTCTGTGTATTCATTTGGGAGCTGTGTGGTAAAGTAAAAAACAAACAAGAGCAACAAGAAAGCAGCCAACTACAGTTTGGCCTATCCAAATCTGTTAATGGTTTTTCTTGAATTAGCCCCTATGATGATACATATTCATAGATTTTTTTTCTACTTATAATTCTCTGTTTCTAGATCATATCTGTAACATTTTTATAGGATAGATTTCAAAAGAAATGAGAAGTAGACTAAAGAAGATGGGACTTCATCTGGGTGCAGGGAGGGAGATAGTTCAATATAGAAGAAGGAGGGCAGATGAGAAACAAATAGTGCCAAGGTTGTTAGATAAAGCCTCAAAAATATTCTTATTTTATGTTTACCTAATATTATACACAATGCACATAAATGTCTGCCTACATACACACACACACACACAAACACCACACACACACACACACACACACACACACACACACACACACACACACAAAGTTAAGCCACTTGGGCTGAGAATGCTGCCTACAACAATCATAGACCAGCAAAGCCCCAGTACCAGGCATAAACATCCTCCTTTTGAGTGATTGGTAGGGGTTTTCCAAATCACTCCCCAAAGAGTATAGTTTATCAGTGTAGCCCTTGGTTGCCTCTTACCAGTTGGGAATTAGCCCTCTTGTTGAAGACACTGTACATCCAGGA
>NC_022020.1:36593109-36604280 GCF_000317375.1 Microtus ochrogaster | reverse complement strand
CACTCCCCAAAGAGTATAGTTTATCAGTGTAGCCCTTGGTTGCCTCTTACCAGTTGGGAATTAGCCCTCTTGTTGAAGACACTGTACATCCAGGACGTGTCAGATTCAAGCTGAATCTGACCTGAAGTTCTCTTTCCTAAAGCCTAGCTTCCATGATTCCAGAAACTATTCTGCCAGTTGCCAAAGGAGAGAAATAAACAGCCCTATCCAGTGGCAGTAACTCTGAACTTTGACAATGACCAGCATGACAGGACATGCACAAAGGTGCACTAAGTGGCACTCATGACCAGCAGCTGCCTAATAGGACTAAGGTCCATGCAACAGGAGGAATGTCATTCCTAGTACTGGAAACCACAGCAGCTTCCTGAGCTAGTGAGGTCATGTCCTTAGAAAATAATCTATTGCTGCAATTTTGCTCTGTCAGCACTACTCTTTACTAAATTTTAAATCTTTCCTTGTACCCAAAGGTAAGTGTAGCTATCATCCTTCATGAAGGATGCCTCTCTTTACAGCAAATATTGACCATCCCAGAAAATCACAACTGGATACAGTGCAGGGATCCACAGATGACAGGGAGCCCAGGCCTGTGGGATCCATCTATATCACATCTTCTACAAATATGGCTCAGCGAACACAGCAGAAGTAGTGCAGAAAGATCTTAAGTGTGAGAACACCAGGGAGTCTGTTGTTAACCCATTTCCCCTAGAAATATCTGCATAATGGAATAATGGCAATATCAATAAACATGTTAACATTGAAGTGGGGAAATCTCAAAGGGCTCTCTCCCCCAGACAGAAAACTACAGGCAACTAATGCCTGGTGGGGGGAGAATTGACTGTTCCCAGGGAAGAGCCTCCTTGTTGGTTGTCAAATGAGTGGCCAGTACTGAATACACACATAAAGGAAAACAGACTCGGCAGGTTTATTTGTGTGTATTTGTGGATGCACATGCCCATATACCTGCTGTGCGTGTGCAACAATAAAAACTCAAAAAAGAAGCTAAAAGCGAGTGAGGGGGGAAATGGGAGGGACTCAAGGAAGGAGGGATTGAAGAGGAGGAAAAGTGATATAATTCTAAAACAAAAATGTACATAGACTACTTAATACTAGCTTTGCAAACTAGAGAAACAAAAACCAAGAGTAACCCATTTTAAACGTTGATAGTAAGGCACAGTCACTGGATATGTTTAAATGTCCACGAATCTTTGCAGCAAGGTAAATGTGCTTTTGCTCAAGGCATCCTCCTCCATCCTTTCTAAAAACAAAACAAAGGGAAATATTCCAACTTATTTTACTTTTAGATTTAAAAATGTAATAGACCAAATCCACCCTATTCACCATCCTTTCCCCGCCCCTCCATTTCCTCCCATGTGACTCACCTATTCCCAGATAACTTCATGTGCTTTATTTTTTAAGCTGTTCATTTAGAGTTGTTAATATGCACCTGAGTGTAGGGCCATTGGCTGCAGCACGAGCAGCCTCCCAGGGGCTCCTGCATGAATAAAACCTGATTGTCCTTCCTCAGGAGCCACCAATTGCTAATAGATCCCCAGCTAAAACTTGGGACATCCTTCGTTTAGTCTTGTGAAATGTGTGGTGTATTTTTGCTGCCTGTACTCATCATGCAGCAGCACAACAGAACCTCTTCTTTTGCATGCGCGCGCGTGTGTGTGTGTGTGTCGTACACAGGTGGCACATCCACCTGGTGTGCAGGTGCATGGTCCTGTACACATGTGTGTAGAGTCCAGAGCAGGACTTTGAGCATTTTCCTCTAGCTGTTCTGTTTTTATCTTATTTCATTGTGGGAGAATCTCTACTTGAATTGGAAACTTGCCATGTGACTAAGCAGGCTGCCAGAGAGTTCACAGAATCTACCTGTTTTTAGCCCCTAGTGCTGGGGCTATAGGCATCGCTTTTAACATGGTTGCTCTGAGTTCAGACTCAGGGACTAAGGTTTTCAGAGGCAAGTGTTCTTACCCACTGAGCTGTCTAACCAATCTGCCCAGTTCTGTTTTTTTTTTTCCTTTACTTTTTTTTTTAATGTCTAGTTTCTTGAGTTCTTTATATATTTTGGATATTGGCCCTCCATTGAATGTGGGGTTGATAAAGGTCTTTTCTCACTCTGTAGGCTGCTGTTTTGTCCTATTGATGGTGTCCTTTCCCTTACAGAAGCTTTTTAGTTTCATGAGGTTCCATTTATTAATTATTTATCCTAGTGTCTGTGATATTGGTGTCCTATTCATAAAGTTGTCTTCTGCGCCCATTCGTTCAAGGCTATTTCCAAATTGCAACTGAATTTAAGTCAGGGTCTTTGATCCACTTGGACTTGAATTTTGTGCAGGGTGATAGATATGGATCTACTTGCATTCCACTACATGCTGACATCCAGTTATGCCAGTACCATTTGTTGAAGATGCTTTCTTTTTTCCATTGTACAATTTTGGCTTCTTTCTCAAAAGTCTGATGTCCATGTGTGTGTGTGCGTGTGTTTTCTTTCTTTTGGTTTTGTTGAAGTGAAATTGTCTATTGTCTATGCTTCCTTGGGTTGGAGGTTTTAGTACCTTCTGCAGGGCTGGATTTGTGGACAGATATTTTTTAAATTTGACTTCGTCATAAACTATCTTGTTTTCTTCATCTACAGCAATTGGAAGTTTTGTTAAGTACATCAGTCTGGGCTGGCATCTGTGGTCTTTTAGGGTCTGTAAGGCCTTTGTCTAGGTCCTTTTGGATTTTAGAGACTCCATTGAGAAGTAGGATATAATTCTGATAGGTCTGCCTTCATATATTACTTGGACCTTTCCCTTTGCTGATTTTATATTTTATTTGTTCTGTATTGTTGTGTTAGGAGCGGCGGGCTATTTTCCTGGCACCCGGCTGCCTGCACGGCTAGCTTTACCCGAAATAATTACATGGAAACTGTATTCTTTTAAACACTGCCTGGCCCATTAGTTTCAGCCTCTTAACCCATTTCTAATAATCTATGTAGCAGCACGAGGTGCGCTTACCAGGAAAGATCTTAACCTGCATCTGTCTGGAGTGGGAGAACCATGGCGACTCCCTGACTCAGCTTCTTTCTCCCAGCATTCTGTTCTGTTTACTCAACCCACCTAAGGGTTGGCCTATCAAATGGGCCTAGGCAGTTTCTTTATTAATTAACCAATGAAAGCAACAGATTAGAAAGAAATCACTCCCACATCACTGTATATTTAGTGTTTTGATTATTATGAGGAGAGGGAACTTTTTTTCTGGTCCAGTCTATTTGGTATTCTGTAAGCTTCTTGTATCTTCATAGGCATGTCCTTCTTTTATACTGAGAAAACTTTCTTTCATGATTTTGTTGAATATGTTTTCTGTATCTTTGAGATGGAATTCTTCTCCTTCTTCTACTCCTGTTATTCCTAGGTTTGGTCATTTCATAGTGTACCAGGTTTCCTGAATACTTTCTATTTTTTAGATTTAATATTTTTATTGACTGATGAATTTATTTTCTATACCATATCTTCAATACCTGAGATTCTTTCTTTCATCTTTTGTATTCTGTTGATGATACTTAGGTCTGTAGTTCCTGTTCAATTAACCAGATTTCCCATTTCTGGAATTCCCTTAGTTTATGTTTTCTTTATTACTTATATTTTCATTTTCTCATCTTGGACTGTTTCATTCACCTGTTTGTTTTTTGTTTCACTTTCTTGTCATTCTCTAAGGGATTTATTGATTTCCCCCAATTTTTTATTTGTCTTTTCCTTAACATCTTTAATCGATCTTTTCACTTCCTCTTAAGGACCTCTGTCATGTTCATAAAGTTATTTTAAGGGTCCTTTAAATAGATGCTTCAGTTCTATTGTAGGGTCCAGGTCTTGCTGTCATAGGATAGCTGGGTCCTGGTGGTGCCATATTACCCTTTCTATTGTTCATTGTGTTCTTCCATGAGTGTTTAGGCTTCTGCATTTAGGTTGGTTTTAGGTCTAGGTCATGTTTTTTTCTTTGTTTAATGGGTGTTTTTTTCCCCTTTTGGATTCTGTTTCCTTTCTGGTCTTCTGCTGAGGTCCAGTATGATGTCTTTCCTGGGGTTTTGGGGGTTTTGGGTCCCTAGATAATGCCTGGCCTCCAAGAAAGCCAGACAAGAGAGTGTTATTAGTAGATATTGGGCAGGCTATAAGGAGTGTTAGCAAGCAGTGAGTGGTGTCTTACATGGTGTCACCAAGACAAGCCTGGCCTCAGGTAAAGTTGCTGTGGCCTCAGGTAAAGTTGCTGTGGGCAGGAGTATGGAGCCTGGGAGGGAGGGGGTGGTGGCTGTTGTTGGGGAAAGTTGGGCAGGCTTTAAGAAGTGTTTAGTGGGTGGTGTTCTGTGTCTTACCTGGGGCCCTTAGATCAGTATATGTGTAATTTTTTATAACAGGCTTCCCTATTGAACCCATCAATTTTTTTCTTTGCTGTTTCCTCTGTGTCCAGAAAGACCATCACAACAGCTGTAATACTAATGTTAACTTATCTTTCTATTTTGGGTTTTATGCTTGTCTTTATTTTCATGTTGTAGCTGGCTGGCCAGAAATTCCAACATCCTTCATCCTAATAGTGTCATCCTTATAGAAACTGTTTGCTTAAGGGTATCTTTCAGTTTTTGCATTAGTTGAGAAAGGTAGCCATAGTCACAAACAAAACTGAAGCATTTCCAATAATACTGAAGAATGATGAGGCTGTATTTGTGAAGAACGTGAAGAAATTTATATATTTAAGAGTGTTGCATAGGGGCTAGAGAGATGGCTCAGTAATTAAGAGCACTTGCTGTTTTTAAAGAGGATCCAGGTTTCAGTACCAGCACCCATACAGTATAACTCCATTTGTCTAAGCTTCAATGCTGTCTTCTGGCCTCATGGGTCCCAGGTACTTGTATAGTGCACATACGTACATATAGGCAAACACTTATACATATAAAATAAAAAATCAATAAATACTTAGAAATAGAATATTAAAGAATGTAATATCATGATACTATAGATAATTACATTATAGTCTGTATCATTTTATGGAAACAAGGGATTGGTTTATCATTTTGTATTTGAGATCATATTCATTTATTTAAAAATCTATGTATTTATTATTCAAAATATATGTATATGTGTGTGCGTATGTGTGTATGTGTATGTGTGTGTGTGTGTGTGTGTGTGTGTGTGATGTGTTGTTAGTCTGGGTCCTTGAATGTCTGTCTGGTGGTATTTGTTATTCTATCTTGTAACTGGTAAACCAAAAAAGTTGACTTAATTATTTTTGCTTAAAAGAACAGCCAGCCAAGTTCAGTGGAGCCCTGGAATTCAAAATTGTTGAGATTATAACATCTCCTCAAACATGTGATTTCTTAATCCAGGACAGAGTCAGCATTATAGTCTATGGATGGGCATTAGATATATTGAGAAGAAGAGGGGAGATTGGGTGGTACAGTAGCTTTTTGGTATCCATAGCTACGCCCCAACCTGGTCCAGCCTCTCAAAGGCCATTGGCTGAAGGACCCCTCCCCTTTTTGTCTTCCTACACACCACATCTGAATATTGGACCCCGTTCCTATTTCCTTGTTGTGATCTGTGGGTTCTCTTTTAATAAAGAAAAACCTTAGTATACCCTATTTGGAGCTAGGGTGGGATTCTTTTATTTTTCACCCCCCCCCCCATCTGATATGTTCTGCTTCACTTTTCTTTTGAGGTTCTTGAGATGCTTTATTACTACATTGACTAGGCTGATCTCAAGTGTTTTTGAGTTGAATTCTTAGTATATAGACCAGACTTGCCTCAAGATAGATGTTTCTGCATCAGGTTCTCAAAGCCGTGGGTTTAAAGGCATGTACCACTATACCAAACTTAAATAATTTTCATTTGAATAAAGCAAACTACATGGTTCCTATGGATTTTGGTTTAACCTTGTAAAATGACCCCAACTCTTTATGGTATCAGTGTTACTACATTAAAAGCTTAAAATGTAGCCCTTACTTCAGTCTTCTCTTTGTATTATGTTGTCTCCTTTGAGAATTCCTTGAATGAGAAAAATTATGTGTTCTTTAACCCCTCTAATGTACTAGGTAGGCAAAAGAACACATCAAACTTTACAAAGAATCGTTTTCATCATTGCTATTGTTAATTCTTTTTACTTACCACTGAATATCAATAAATCAACAAGTCTATTTTAGGTGAAAACTCTTTGCCTGTAGACATATCTAACCCTATTTAGCTTAAATGTTGACAAGTTGCTGTCTAGGGGAGAGAGAATTTTCGCAAAGAAATTTTAATAAATGTTCTTAATTAAAGTGATTATGAAAGGAGCATGGCTGTAGATCTTCATCACTCCCAAACTCCATATGCTGTTTTTCAGTGTGCCTTGCATCCAGGACATGTGGCTGCAAGAATCCATTGGATTTATGAGTGGAGCAGGTGTACTGAAATAAATAGGATGACATTGTATAGTGTGATCTCAGGTTCAGGGATTGGCCCCATTTCCATGTGAGAACTTCAGCCAATTATGAGCTATGGTTGGTTAGGTAAATAAATCCAATTGTTATTTCTCTTTGAAAAGATCCATAAAATTGGTGGTGGAGGATGAGGACTTTTGAGAACTCTTACACTGAGCATGCTTCTATTTAAGAAGTGGACAAAATTACTGGGAACCATCTAAGTATGGTTATTGCAAAACCAAATGCAGGTGTTTACGTTGATGCTTTAAAAAAAAAGTTGTACCTTGAGTCAGGTAAATGCTCTCATCTACTTCATGAACTACTTCAGTTGTCTCTCTGATTTTACTCTGACCTCTGTCTTTTACATTTGCCACACATATATGAGTCTAATACTCTTTTTTCATGAACAAATAGGCTATCTTTACCCTACATTAGAAGTTGTTGCCTTTAGATGATTCTGAAAGATCCTCCTCCGCTAGCTTCACTTCCTTCACCAATGTTGTTCTACACTCCCTTTCCTCACCTAGCTGACTTGGTGTTCCTGTCTTCATCTGCAACAATAGAATCTTTTTTCTAGCTCAGACCTATTCTTCCTAAAATAATCTCTTCTTTTCCAATTCCACCCCATTTTTACTTCTTGGTAGTTTTTCATAATGTAGAACTTAGATGCTTATTACTTTTCTTTTTTTTTTTTTAGTAGGACCTTCTGGAGACTTACTAAATTAGCCTTTACTGTTCATTTTCTATTGTTCTGTTTTTAGTACAACCTTTATAATAACATGAACGGTATGCTTATTTATTTGTTCTTTGTTTATTTTAGTTTTTTTTCTATTGAAAATTATACTCATGTGAATGGACCACTTCTTTAGCTTATGATGGTACTTTACATAAAAAAAACCAGCATTTGGGGACTGGTGAGATGGCTCAAAGGTAAGTGTGTCACCATTCCTGATGACTTAAGTTTGATCCTTAGTTTATCTTGGGGGATAAAAGGTGTTTGGATAATAAATGTGGGGATCTTCAGGATTTGAATGAAGCCTGAGATTCCCTTCAGATATTGCTGTGTGAACTGTGATGGAGAAAGGTCATTGGCTAATAAAGAAACTGCCTTGGCCCATTTGGTAGGCCAGCCTTTAGGTGGGTGGAGTAAACAGAACAGAATGCTGGGAGGAAGAGGAAGTGAGCTCAGACACCATGCTTCCCTCTCCCAGGCAGATGCTAGGAAGCTCTGACCCCAGGATGGACGTAGGCTAGAATCTTCCTGGTAAGCGCACCTTGGGGTGCTACACACATTAGTAGAAATGGGCTAGTCCAGGTGCGAGAATTAGCCGAGAAGAGGCTAGATATAATGGGCCAAGCAGTGTTTAAAAGCATACAATTTGTGTGTTGTTATTTTGGGGTATAAGCTAGCTAGGTGACCAGGAGCCGGGCTGTGGGAAGAGGCCCACAGCTCCCACAACAGAACTGTGTCTCAATTATTCCCGTGCTTCCACACTGGTCCAGAGAGGGAAAAGTAGTTTATGTTGGGTCACTGTACCCTGACAATTTAGGAACTGAAAACAAGTAGAATTTAGCCTCAAAAGTGATACCGAGGTCCCATCTATATTGTATGCACTGTCTGTTGCTCTAGGCTCTTAAAGATATCACACAGAATAAAATTTGAAGATTAAAGGTTCATATGGGCAGTTGCTTCATGTAGTCAGTGCAGCAAGAGGAGAGACATATGCAGATGCATTTTGGAGATTTAAAGAATCTGAGAGTGACACAAGAATAGATTATGAAGTGATGATGACTTTGGAAACAAGGCATGGAAATAATTTGGAGGGATTATTAGAACAATTCAAAAGCCAATCATTTAATTCTGTAGCACAAATCATGACAGAACTGTCCTAGCCAGGACAAGGACATGTTGAGTGTAGTTAAAGGTGAGGCATGAAGTTTTGAGCTTTGTGGAAGCATGGCAGACTTGAAGAGAAGTTCTGTGGATGACTTGAGGGCATCAGGAAAAGTATGGTGTATGTTCAGAAGTCTCTGTAGTTTGATGGCCTTATCACCTATGTAGAACTGTCAAGCCTGTATGAACCTAGTTGTAGGGCTCTATTGCTTGTTCTGTTATGGTAAATTTTTGTCAACTTAATCCTATCTGAAAAGATCAAATCTCACTCGAGGAATTGGTGCCATCAGACTGGCCTGTGGGCATTGCTGTGGGGTACTCTCTTGACTGCTGGTTGATGTGGGATGGTTCAGTCCACTGTGGGTAGTCTTATCCTTGGGCAGATTATCCTGGGCTAGAGAACAAAAAGGTAAAAAAGTAAGTGATATGGTTCTATTTTAACTTAAAATCAACAATAAATAAATGAATACTGAAAAAATGAAGTTGAGTAAGCCAGAGAAAGCAAGCTTCCTTTGGTTTCTGTTTCAAACTCTTCCCTTGAGTTCTTGCCTTGGCTTCCCTCAGTGATGGAGTGCAATTTATGAGACAAACACTTTCTTCTCTCAAGTTGCTTTTGATCAGTGTTTTACTAAAGCAATAGAAGACAATACCAGCACAATTCCCTACGTTTAGTTCCATATTATCATGCAGCATGTGGCACCACCATTTTGAGTCACTCACCAGAGAATGAAAGAAGAATCGGACATTGTTTTCTAGAGCCCTGTTGCGAATGAGTTGTAGAAGAAGTTGACTGAGATGTTAGAATAGGCGAATAGGTGTTAGAAATGCTGAAATGAGAAGATTAAGGAGGACGTGTAAGAAAAGAGAGCTGAGTAATAAAGGTGGGTACAAATGTATCCTGTCGTATCATACTAAGGTAATCAATCCCCCACTATTCTTGTCTGGAAATTCATATATGTGCTGTGCCATGGCTGATATCTTGTGGGAAAGGTAGCATTGCTTTGAAAGAGGATCAGAGAACCCATTATGACTACCCAGCTCACCAAAGGCATTACGTAGCTTTCCAGCTGTGCCTTTTAAATAAAGTATGGGATTAAAAAATCATTATCATGTTTAGAAAACTTAGGACATCCCTAATATTCGTCTGATAATCTATTTGTGCTACAAACAATTTATAGCAGGTATTAATTATCCAAGTTTTCAGGTGAGAAAAATTATTTATAAAAAGAATAACTTGCAGAAGTTCTACTAGTCTGTTAGTCTTTCAGTTCCTTCTAAATATGCTCGAGCAAGAAATCAATATGGGGCATTTGGCCTGAGAAGACTGCTTGACTAATGTTCTATATTAACACATCTCATGTTAGTAGACCACTGTTGTTAAGAGGGAAGAAAAGGCTTTATATATTTGTAGCAGTTCATATCTAAATTAATGAGCTGCAACCCAGAAGGCTGGAGTCCATTTGAATATTTAACATATGTGGTTTATTTTCTTCTCTCTTTCTTCTTGTACCTCAGAGGTTCGAGGTACACTTTCAAATGCTTACTATTGTCTGCAAATCAAAAGACTCTGAAGTGCAAAGCCTTCTTCTATTCCATAAACCAGGAAAGATAATTAAGCTTCATTGGGAGGTACCATGTATCTAACAGAAGTGTTGTAAAAACGCTCGGCAAAGCACTGGTTCTCACTTGGCCGGAAACATCTGGGTGACTAATTGCTGTGATCCTCAGCCTGCCTGCTATTTAGTACCAATGATTGCAGAAGGTCGTGGGATGTGCTGACACAGAGTGAGCAAAGGACCTCTGAGCTTAAATTTCATGAAGATGGCTATACTCTGTGGTACATGTCACCTCATCTAGCTTCCCTGGGTGTCAGGTTCCTCCCCCAGTGTCAGGTAGCAATTCTTTAGACACTTTCTAGAAGGATCAAATGAAGCTGCAGTCAGGAGTCTCTGCACACATGAGGTTTTTTTTTTTTTCTGGAAAGTAGAAACCCCACCTGACTTAAGGTCCAAGCATTTTGTTTTCAATGATAAATTATGCATTAGTTTTTATTCTCCTGCAGCTATAATATCCAGTCATTATATTCTTAGAGAAACACATTTTCTTGTATAGACTTTAATGGTTATCTCTCAAACTGCCAGATGGTTCCTTAAACAACTCAAGAAATTTATGAAATTAATCCCTTCTAAACTTCACATGTAATTCTGTTTCAGTGGCTTCAAACCACGGCTTTCATTTGAATTCTGAGTAAATTAAAGAACAATTTTCCTCATAAACTCTAAAATGCTGTTTTGCTCGCCTCCTTTGAGCAGAGTCTGATATTGCTACAAAGGGATAAACAAGGAAGTGAACAGCGCCGTTGTGCAGCCCCAAATGCTTGCATTTTTCTTCATAATCCTAATAGAACTGACATTCCGAACAGCAAAGAGCTGTTCATATTTTTCCTGAGAGGTATGCTCTTCTAATTTACTCTTAGATTAATTTTTGTTAGTATTCATCAAGTAGGACCCAGGAAGAAATAGAAAGTTTTGACGTTTTCTCCACTTAGAAATCATTCCAGTACTAATTTTGGCAATCGATAGCAGTTGCACACTACAGGGGTCCTAGAGATTCAGGTTGATCTGATGGAGTCCTAGCCCGTGCCATCATGTATCAGAGAGACCCTCAGAGTAAAAGGATTCTGTCCTGGATATTTTATAAAAACCTGACTGAAGGCGATAGTTCCCCTTTTTTTGTATTTTACGTAAATGGGTCACAGTTACCATTGGATCTTTTGCTTACTTTGAAGAACTATTACAGACTTGGAAAACTAAGACAGAGTTCTATTCTTAGCTTTAA
>NC_022020.1:36565726-36592891 GCF_000317375.1 Microtus ochrogaster | reverse complement strand
AATTACATCTAAGAAACTTAAAACTCAAGAGTCTTCAATCATTCCAGAATATCATTCTTCAGAATTCATTTGTTTCCCTGATAATGGAATTTGTTCAATGTAATACCAATGTAAGCTTTTAATTAGACTTCTGATGTCTCAGACTCCTTACTGGAAAGTTGCAGTTGGAAGTTATCTGCAGTTCTGTGGCAAATCAGCTCCTATTTAAGAGAGACCAGGCACTGGAGATAAGGGGGTGAGACAGTGAATAGATGCTTGTTTACTGCAACAGATGCAATCATAATAGGGGTGCAAGTGCAGAATCAGTTCAGGGGTCTTCTTCCCCTATTGAGGACCACCAACCCACCACATTCCTTCCAACATTTTTATTCAAGGCTTTCCCCTCTGCCGTTCCTGCAACAATGCAACCTAAAATAAGTAAAATAAAGTCACCTGAGTTGACTTCAAACTTTGTTCTGCTGAGCTTCTCCTGTGTTCTCACCTATTTTATGAGATGAACCAAGAATGCTATCTGTTCTTTGAGCTTATCTGCTTTGGGCTATGGGACATTTCTCTGAAAACCATTAACTCCTCATTTCCTATTGACAGCTTCCAAATGTGTTTGTGTTTTTGATACTTTTTAAACCAATAAAAAAATGAGAAAATAATTATCTTTTTCTTCCAACTATCTTTGCTGCTGTTTAAAAGTCAGGCACTCCTCGAGAGAGTGGAACTCATGGTTTAGTCTTTCTGGTTCTCCTCTGCTTTATTGGCATGCCATGACCTGACACGCTGAGTTCTATGCCACAGAATCTGTTCTCTCATGGATCACAGTTGATCTCCAAGACACAGCTTCCCAGTTCATGTCAGTCTTCACCCATTGTAATTTATTTTCCCTGGAAACTTTTTTCCTTTGAAACACCTTCCCCACATGATTTTTCTATTAGGTTTTCTGTGACATCATAAATATTTTGCTCCTTACTGACTGGCTCCTTTTCTCTTCATATTCCTTTCAAATATGTACCTTCCATGGAATTTTTTTTCCATTTTTAATTGTACTTATTAGTTTTTGTCACCTTGACAGAACCTAGAGTCACCTGGGAAGAGGGGTTCTCAACTAAGGCCCTGTCTCCATCAGACTGGTCTCTCAGAATGACTGTGGGACATTTGTTTTTATCCCTTCCAGTACACAATACCATCTCTGGACAGGTGGGGTGGGCTGTCTGTCTGAGAAAGGTTGTTGAGCCACCCAGGGGAAGTAAGCCAGCTAGTGCCATTACCCTGTTGTCTCTGCTTCAGTTCTTACATCCAGGTTCTTCCCTTGGCCTCCATTGATAATGGACCATGTAACCTGTAAGCTAAAATAAATGATTTCTTCCCTCAACTTGCCCTTTGCCAGTACATTATCATAGGCATTGAAAGCAAGCTGAAATAATAGCGATGAAAGTTTGTATCTTTTTTTTTTTAATTTCTAAGCCCATCACAAAGTAGCTGGATCTTTTGTTTTATTTTTTTTAGAACAACCTTTTTTAATTTATGTACCAATCCCAGCTCTCTAACCTTCCCCCTCCCTCCTGCTGCTTTCCCCACCTTCTTCCCGCCCCATCCATTCTGGGCACGTGAACTTTTTCTTCTCAAATTTTGCCTTCGTCAGATTGGACCAATTTAGGAGCTGCATGACCTGAGTTGTGCCAGGTAGCAGATGAATTGCTTGACTAGACCTGGCAAAGATGGCTCTCAAACCCTGCATCTAGAGGGTTAAGAAATGTCAATGAACAGAGGAAAGATAGGAGAGCAACGAGCAGCGAGTATCTCACCAGTCAAAGCTGGCTCTTGAGCAAAGCAAGTTTGAAGGCCACGTGTAGGGGCCCACAGATGTGAGCCTGTTTCACCTTGATTAAAGTCAGAGAGTTTGAGCTTACTTTTACTCTTTCAAAGCTGTTGATAACAGGTGTGGCTACAAGCAAGAGATCCTGAGCTAGGGTGTGGTTAATTTAGTATTTTGAGTATAGAAGTGGATGCACTCCACTTTGCTGTTCCTGCTCCCACAAAGGAATTTTGCAGGAGATTCCAGAAAGTAGCTGCCTGCAGTATACTTGACCTATTCCTTATGTCGTGTTAATGAAGTCTATTGTCTTCCCCTGCCCTTTGGAGTAAAGTATATAAGCATGTGGAAAATAAATGCAGGCAAATTTATCATTCACAGAATTTCCCTCCCATTTCTGTTCTGTGAATCTGCATTTTTATTTTTTCTCATATCTTTGTTCCTTTTGCTGAATAATTCTAATCCTTATATTTCTACCCTGGAATATGTGAGTTTCATCGAAGTTGGACCCAGACAGCCACACATCTGGACTTAGACAGTGGGAATAAAAATGGCCACAGGACTGGAAGATGCTGATACAGAAAAGGGAAGAAAGAACTCAACCAGCAAAGATATTTACACAATGGAGTACTACATAGCAGAAAAAAAATGACATCTTGAAACTTTCAGGCAAATGGATGGATCTAGAAAACATCATATTGATTGAGGTAACCCAGATCCAGAAAGACAAATATCATATGTACTCACTCATAAGTGCCTTTTAGACATAAAGCAAAGAAAAACCAGCCTACAATTCACAATTGCAGAGAACCTAGACAACAATGAAGACCCTAAGAGAGACATACGTGGATCTAAACTACATGGGACATAGAAAAAGACAAGATCTGACTAAATTTGAAGCATGGGGACCATGGGAGAGAGTAGAAAGGAAGGGAAGCAGAGGAAAATGTACAGCTCAATAAATTAAAAAACTGAGTCTCATAAACTGCTCTGAACGAAGTTGGAACATGATACTTGACATGCAAAAAGAGAAGCAACAATTCTTAATTCTTCTTTTAGTTTAGAGATATTATTTGTCCTTATGAACAACAGAAGTTGATCTGGACTTTTCTTAGGCAGAGAAGTCAAAGCACTGAAGAGACACTCTTCCTGGTTGCCCACTGACTGGCCTCTTTCTCTGCTGTCCTCACAAGCCTAAAGGACTGGGACAGCTCTCCAGCCTTTAGTAAGGACATCAATCTCACCCACAAACGTTCTGCTTTCCTTGACTAAGTTACCTTCCAAAGGTCTTATCCCTACTATCCTCGTGTTGAAACTAGGGTTCAACAGATGAATTTTAAGGCAATAGGGAAAAAAATCAGATCAGCATATAGCATTAGTTGTTCTCCAAAATCTATATGCCCTATTCATGAATAATTTGTTGTTGCCTTTTGTTGTTGGAGACAGGGTTATGTGTGTAGCGCTGGCTGTCCTGAAACTCGGTTTGTTGACCACGCCATCTTTAAACTCAGACATCCATCTGCCTCTCTTTTCCAAGTACTGGGATTAAATTCATGGACCCAGTTTACCATCCAGTTCATTCATGGATAATTTATCATTAGAGATTTCTTACCAATATTGCATACTTACCCAAAGTCTTCCAGTGTGTGAGGAAAATGCTTTGATTTCTGCCATACCATCTTTGCAAAGCCAGCCAACACCTTCTTTCAGCTTTGTTTCTCCATAAAGATCATGAATTCATGTTGAGGGGAGGTATTTACAGAATAACTTTAAAAAATGATTTAGCTAACCTGGGTAATGGACATTAATTGCTATTTAATGGTTATTCAGAAATTTCCGGGTGAGTTATTAAGTAGGGTTTACAGCCTGTGTCTTTTCCCACCTAATTTTGTGTTACCTCCAAGTTGATTTTCCTGTTTTTTATCTTCAAGTCTAAGCACTTCCAACTTTGACTTGCAAATCAGGCTGAAGTTCTGAAATATGAACAGAAAATATGAAAGATTGGGCAGAAAGGAGAACTTTGATTATGTTTTCCCTGAAGTAACTTCGGCAAGCATCCTGCCTCACCAATTCGATGGCTCCCTGCTCAGCAAACCATTTTGTAGCTAGACATGATTTTCCTGCAAGATTACCACGCTACTCAATTACAATACCAAGTTCAAGCCGTTGCATGCATTTCTTAGAGAAAAAAAAAAACAGTTGTTTTTCAGCTTGACTTCTGAATAGTTGGCTGTGCCCAAAACTGTTCAATTCTTTGATATATGAAAAAATTAATTTCTTATTCTTCTTACATACACAAAAGATTTAAGGCAAAATTAAATTGAATAGCTGTGTTTGGCTAACCTCTCTTCACTACTCACTGATAGAAGTCTCAGAAAATCTGCTTCCTGGGTTTTTTTTTTTTATTTCCACATGGAAACACCTATTATTCATTGAATCATTGACAGTTGTCACAGATGAGTCCTGTGATATCCCAATAATAGCTGTGCAAAAATGCTGTCATGAAATTTGTTTCTGTTCTTAGTAGTTGAAATCAGTAGGACCTGAGATCAGCCGTTACTGGGTCAGCGGTTATTAACTCAAAAGGAAGTCTTAAGATTCTATCTTGACCACTTAGTAATAGAGAAAAAAAACATAGGTTAAGAAATCTCTATTGTTTCTGGTATTTACTTATTTGTTCTCATTTTCTTATCGTTTCTCTATAATTCATCCAACATTTCACTTGTTTCTGTGGGAGTAAGAGTGACTGCTGTTAGCACATTATGTATTGGAAGTCACATTTTCTTATGCTGACAAATGGGATATGCATCACTTTACATAGAATGATAAAACTATTAGGGCAGCATTGTTCATATCACACAGGACCTTTCAGTCCTATTGGTTGCTGCTGACTCTATGGGCCATATGCTATTGCACAATGGTCTAAATAAAATGCTATGTATGCTTAACTGCTTTCAGGTTTGCCTATGGAAAATGGTGGCATGATGAATCAAAGCAAGCTACCTTGATGTCACCAATATTATATATCTAAACATAGAAATAAAGCTGGATCACATTCCAAGCTACTAGTTAAAGCCATAGTCACAAAAATACTTAGCTTTAAGCATTTAATTTATCATTCAAGTTCATTTTGCATCTGGGGCTACAGTTTTATTAGCTATCAATAGTTTCCAATGGACAAGCCAACATAAGAATTCTTTAAAAGCAAAAGCCCAAACTGCCTTCAGGTGAACTGTCCCCAATCAGTTGGCTCTCTATCCATCTTTGGCAGGGCATTGTGCAAGTGCCAACTGCTTCACATGAATTTAGTTTTGCCTGAACTCCATTACTATCCAGATTGTGCTTTTAAAGAAATAATTGTCTTTTTAAACTACATTCAAATAAACATTTTTTTTTGCATTCACTACAACCTGATTCTGATTACACAGCATACAAAATTCAAGGGATCAAATCACCAGCAATTTGCTTTCCCAAGTTGCTTTCTTAAATCAACTTTTAATAGATTTATGTTGCCTGTGGATACAAAGCGGTAAAGTAAAACTAAACCTTTCTGATTTCCAAATCAGCATTTAAAGAGCTATAATTCATATTTAATGAAGAAAAACAGCTAAATAAGCATCCACAGGCATTTAAATAGAGACTTTATGCTTGTAAAGTTTTTATCCTCTGCTAAAAGCCCCTTCACCATATATTTTTATTATACTTTGATTCAAAGCGCTAAAAGGAAGTTGGATATTGTTAAATCGCTATTAAATTATAGGAGAACAAATATTACGAATAAATTTCAACTCGGTTAACTAGGACAAGATTGGCATTTTTCCTAACGCGAGCTCAGCATTTAGTTTTCAACCAGAAAATGTTTCATTGCCAACTGAACACGAAACAATATTGAGGCCAGATGTCTCTGACCTTTTGTGTAAGAATGAAGCACTTTATAGTTCAAGGGTAGGCGTCCTGTTTATAAATGACTCCATTGTGGTGAAAACTGACTTTGTTTTACCTGGGAAATTGAGTTTGTTCCTTTTCCCTGGAATAAAGATGGGCTGTTGAGATTTTTCTTGCCTGAAGGCAAAGTAATATAAAGTTCTAGTATAGTGCATGAGTGTTTGGGACTTCAGCGCTGCTCAAGCAGAAATGTCTTGAGTCTCCACCGTCAAACGCATCACATCCGTGCTAAAGCCAAAGGCACGACCAGCCCAAATGACTGCTGAGATACTCGCTGACCACCAAAGGCAATTTCCCTTTGCTTTATAGGTCTCAACTTTACTTCATACTTGATCTTATTTCTTACCTTTGATTGATACTGAGAGGGGATGGTAAATCAACTGAGAAGGGGCCTTTGAAATACCAAGAACTTAGCATTTCTCTCGGGGTACTGCTCTGACTACATGTATGAAAGGAACATCTCATCTTCTGGGCAGCAGTGTATTGTCTTCCATATTCCATTATTCTAGACCAAGAAAATAATATTATTGACCTCAAATTCCCCAGTTTAATCATCTTTGAGATACAATCTTGGTATAATAATAAATTGACACATTTAGCTTCTTTTGTATTTTCAAATTTTATCAAGTTCCTGATTATAGAAATTTGTTAGTTTAATCTCACTAAATAGAAGAAATAGAAATAAATGTTTGCCTTTTATTTCAGTTGTTTGATAGTATTTGTCTTTCCAGAGGAGATATCAGTATCCTCACTTCTACTTTTATTTTGTTTTATTTCGGTCTAAAGCATAATTTTGATCAGTGCCCAGAGAGCAGATGGTTGGATGGGATGGTTCTCCGTATTCGGTTCCCACAAACTGACTGTGACTCAGAGACTCATGCAAGGAAAGGTAACTTTTTATTTGTTCAGATTAAATGACATTTTATTGATTTCTGGAATAAAGCATAGGAGGCACCCAATGGACTGCCTGTTATAATAAAGCAGAAAAAATTAAATGAATTGAACAATTCTCTGGGGTCCTATAGAAAGCTACCCAGAACATGGATTTAATGGAGAAAATGGCCTAAGAAAATTAAGTACAGGGCCTCCTAGAACTCATCCATTAAGGCCATGACATGTCAATCATTGCCTCCGGAATAGTCAAAGTCCTAACAGAAAAATTTAAGACTGGAGTATGCTCTAGCATCCAGGCCTAGTGTTTGAAGAGAATGAGTCACTCAGCATCTGGAGGACAGCTGCATCCATTGACCTGTATATTTGTTTTTAAAGACAAAAAGCATCCTGTTCATATTGAAGTTCTCTGTAGAAAAGAACTGAGTATTTGGCCGTTGCCAAAAGCATCCCTGCATATGTTAAGTTAGTTTTAAGGGGTTTTCTTGTCAGTGGCACAGTGCTCATTATTGGCTTCGGGTGGACCTTCCCTATAACCAGAAGGGGTGCCATTGTAATAAACCAGTTGGTTTTGGTCTCCCATTCTTGAGGAAGCATTTTAAAAATCTTGAAGATCATGTATAGGAGCCCACATAGTACATTTTTATCTGGGAAATTGACATTCTTAGAGCAATAACATACTATTTAGGCTTTGAAAACTATACGCTTTCTTTGTAGACATTTTAAATTTATTTGCAAATATGAGACAATAATCATACTACTCTGAATGAGCCTGAGTTTTTTTTGTAAAAATATGAAAGGTTGCCCTACAGATTATTTATTTCATATATATATCATATTTATAAATAATGTGCAAATAATTCTGAGTTTTCAATGAGTTTTTCATGGTTTATATTTACATCTGTGTCATTCTAATTGCTTCATATTCTATACCATGATTCATTTAATCAGTCATCAATTATGGGTATTTAGATTATTTCCAAATTTGAAGCATAATAAGTTTGCTGTGGTCATAAAATAACCCTTTAGAGGTGATGTGCAAACTGCGCTACTTCCTTGGGATAAATTTTCAGAGTAGGGGTAGTGTAACAACATAGTTGTTCATTATGATGATTCTTGCATGGATTTCTAGGAAGGCCATATCAAATTTCATTCAAACAGATCAGAAAAATTTGGTGTTTCATTTCACTCAGCACTAAGAGTGCTTTTATCAGACAAATAGTCTTCACCAGCCATTTGATGAAAAACACCACCTAATTTTGAAATGTAGATTTTTAATTATTTTTACATCTGGTGTTCTGCTGTCTGATCAAGGCTTTCTTAGGAGATTTTGCTTAATTCTTAATGATTTTGTGACTGTTTTGGGTGTCGGTTATATAACACATGCTTGTTATATAACTAACCCTAATTTGTGGTTTTAGAAGGGACTCTTTCCATTTGATTTATATTTTTATATTTTAATCACGTTAATCTTAAAGTTAATAGACACACTCCCTTAGTTCATGGGCAAAGCAAGTCAGGCAATGTGTTACACTCTAGGAGTAGTGGACCGAAGCCAGGCAGACTGCAGTTCACATCCCATGCTGTGAACTCAAATGCAAAGGCGGCAAACTTGGTGTGAATTCACACACAATTTATTAAGAACTTGTGTTTAGATGGAGCAACAACGAAGTTATAGGTGAGGCCAAGGTGAATGAGCCATTCTCTGTGATGACTGCAGAAGCACATTAACTGCCAAGGTCATTAAGGTCACACGTGGCTCAGTGCAGATTTAATTTACTAGTGACCTTTTAAGAGTTGTTACCTTTTCAAATACATTTTCCCCCCAGGGAGGTTTATTTCAGGGAGTCCATCTACTGGGGCTTGACTTGTGTTCACACACATTTTTTCCCCCAGGGAGGTTTATTCCAGGGAGTCCATCAACTGGGGCTTGACTTGTGTTCCGGCCTCCCTCCACACTCATATTTGATCATGTAGCCTAGGCTGACACCGTTAATAATGGTTAGATTATTAAGACAGTGCCTTTGGCTAGGAGCATTGTCCATCTGGTGTGCATTTAGGACTTGCATTTCTCCAGGGCTTTCCTGACTCTACATGACAAATATTCCTCCTGCTCAGGAGTCTTGTTTGTTTCTTTTTGTTGCCTCCTCTGTTATGCCAAGTCATCTAACAGCATTAGGGAGACAGATATGGCGTGTTCTCCAGTAGCAAATAAAGTAATTATAATCAGAATGGTGTCACTTTTTATCATCACACATATTGAAGGCTTAAATGTTGAATTGACGTCTCTGATGGCTTTCATAGAATCATAGCCTGGTAGAAAGGATAGAATGGATTCTTTTACTAAAAAGGGGTTTATTTCTCACCATTGCTCAACATCCATAATATCCTTGAATTTATCATGTTACGAACATACATGTTTACTCTAGGTGGTTAAAATAAGATACATTGTGATATTTTTCTAGTAGAATTTTTGTAGGCATTGAATCCCTTCTTTTTTCTCCCTTATTATGGTATACTTGACTTTTGATCACAACAATTATGAAATTATTATGAAATTTCATAATTATGAATAATTATGAAAAACAGCCTTAGTAACTAAATTATGGAGGCGATAGAGGCGTTATGAGACTTGAACATAATATAGCTTGGGGCCAGACTTTGAAAAGAATTGCAAAGCCCTTCATAAATCCTATGTACAGACGTGGTTATTTCCAAGAAAGGTACAATATCTTCTCCCTTGCCCCAGCTTTGGCAGCAATCGCTTCAGCTGACAGATAGGATGAATGATAACACTGGCTCGGGCGAAGATAAAGGATGGAAACCGCAGGACAGGGGACTATCTGCTAAGATCATTAAGTACAGAGAAGGAAATGTTTTTCTTGGAAGGAGGGCAATGGAGTTGCTTTGTTTGTGCTTAGACATAGGCATAGACCCTTAATCACTCTGTGGAGCCAAGGAGCGCAATGCATTTGTAATGCTGCTGCATTTGTCACACCTCTCCCTCCTGCCGTTGAGTCAGCATGGTGCAAAGGCATCAGCCTGCACTGCAAGCTGCACAATTAAGAGTAAGTTGCAGCCATACTGCTGTCTGGATTAATGACACTGGGGAATCCACAAATTTCATTTGTTTTTCCATCCACAGATGGGTACTAGAAAAAATATATAAATTTCTAAGTTGAGATATGGATATAGTCATGAAGTTGAGATGATTTAAAGGGACTGTGAAGCATGTTATATAATATGCACTTAGTTGAATCAATGAATATTAAAATAAATATAGTTTGCATGTAAAGCACATAACTGTAGGATGTTAATTCTAAGTAAAGAATAATGAGGAGTAAAAAAGATATTGATCAGAATAGTGTTGATGTACTATGAGTATGGCAAAAATATTGATAAAAACATATTCAGAAAATGGATGGCTGGATGGTCTGTATCATTACTTTGAGCTGTAATAATTAAAAATTTAATTTCTTAGGTAGAAAAAGAAGTTCAATGGCAAGCTTGACAATGGCATCTCTCTGTTATTGGTAATAGACTTCTGGACGAGAATGAAGTTTAGAGGCTCTTATATGTAGGCATTGCTCTCCCAATGAACTGCAAATCAGGGAGGAACTAGCCACTGATAGGCCAAAACAGTGCAAAACTTTACATATACAAGGTGCTCTAGTCATTCTGTCATATCTATCGCATTATCTCTGCAGATAAATTTGCCTTTTATATTTGTGCAATTTCCCCTCATGCAGAGATCTCAAAAAGCAAATCATCCCATACCTTTGCCTTCTTTTGCTATTTTACTAAACTCAACATTTTAGAGAGAATCTGTCTAAAAGAGATGACTCTTTGTGGTACCTGTTGCTTCTAGCAAGCCTTCAAGTGGCCATTAAGATTGCCTCATGATACCATATCTTCTGAGATTGCTTTAATATTCTGTAAGGAAAAGACACTGACACCGTACTGGTTCCTGATGTGCCTCTGAAAGAAATAAGAAGCAGCACCCACTGGGTTGCTACCTGTTCAGCAATCATCAGGTACATTGTACAACTCTGACCCAAGAAAGAGAGTTACTCGTGTCCAGTGAGTACTTGTGGGAAATAGAATTATAATCGAACCCTTCCTAGTTTGCTTTACTCATTCTATTGGATGTATCAGGCCCACTAGTAGCAATTAGTGTCAGTTTCTAAAATACCAGTGCACTGAAGTGTAGCAGGATATCGTTGAGGTTTTTCAGAACCCCAGCAGCATCTGCACACAGGTTAGTGACCTCTGTTGGGCTTTGGGATAAGAGGATGGCTGCAGTACAGCTATTCTGCTTGTTATCTCAGAACCTGCTAAGAATAAGGAGGCATCCGCCATCCCTTCTAGTTTGGGGGTAAGACAAGCAAATGCTTTGTTGTTGAGGAAAGGCTTTTCACGACCAGCATGCTCGACTGCTTGTCTTTACCTATTTGGAAACTGACCACGCTGGAAAGCTTGTTAGACTTGTGGTGAAGAGCCACACATCAAACAGACATGCCTTCATCTCTTGGCTCTGCTAGTTATACTGTGTTTGGGCTAGATACAGTTTTGGGAATTTGCTTCTTCAATGTAAGATGAGGTAATCAGAGGGCCCAATGTAGTAGGCTGCCTGTGAAGAGTCAGACACCTCTTATATACCGCTTTTGGTTCTAATAACATCATGTCATCATATTCCTTCTGGGAAGGTTTAGTCCTGATAACTTTTCCTTCCTATTTAGGTTTCATCTGATGCCTCTGGAAACCTGTGGAAGTCACATAATGTGCATATTATAACAACATACGATTATGACTTCATAGTCATGAGAATATTATTGACTGACATGCTGCTCTGACATAGATAAATGCAGTTCAGATTTTTTTTCTGTGTAAACATCTTTGAGCCCCATTTCATTAGACCATTCAGAATGTCTTGAAGGGGATCAAGTTAACAACACAGCACCATTTTGACTTTTCCTCGGTTTCCTGTTTTGCTTTCTCTAACTTCACTTTTTATTCCTATGATAAGGTGCACAAATGAGCTCTCTTAGCATGACTGTAGGATCTCTTCTCAAGATAAGCCACGTCCTTGAACCAGGACTGATAGAAATATCAAGCTTTATGAGTTTGCAGCTGAATCATTAGACATCGTAGCTGGGAGCATCACTTGCTAAGATTCCCAGATAGTGGATTAGGGTGAGCGTCTGTGAAAGGTGAGGTGTTGAGGCCTTCCAAATGAACTTAAATTTAGAAAATACTTAAAGTAGAAAGTTGTAATTTTATTTCTTAGAATGTTTTTTATTTAAAGGGATTTCTCAAAGATGTATAAGAAAAAATGTGTCTAAGATAATAAAGTACATTATACACAATAATTAATCTTAAAAAAAAAGATAAGCCATGTCCTTGAACCAGGACTGATAGAAATATCAAGCTTTATGAGTTTGCAGCTGAATCATTAGACGTCATAACTGGGAGCATCACTTGCTAAGATTCCCAGATAGTGGATTAGGGTGAGCGTCTGTGAAAGGTGAGGTGTTGGGGTTCATGGTGACTCTGATACCTCAGGAGTGTGAGAATAAGGTAACTATCAAGAGCATGGAGTTAATTGTCTTTTTAAAGATACTCTGGAAAGTTTAAAAATAGAAACAGCACACATATCATTAAGTTATCAAATAAAGGTCAACTGTAGAAGAAGCCCTCTATGGCAGAAATAAAGAGGTTCTGGCAGCTTATGCTGCTGGGTGTTGTTGAAGTACCAAGTTATGTGTCTTCTTTTTAAGAATCACAAAATGAATGATTTTTATTATATTATTTATCATTTTAAACAATTTTTAAATATAAATATACATTGAACATATTTTCCCCTCCTTCAAGTACTTTCAGATCCTCCCCTTCCCTACCCACCCATCTTTTAGATTTATTCTCGAAAAAAAAAAAAAAAAGCCTAAAGCAAATCCCCCAAACCAAGAAAACAAAATAAAAGACTACAAAACAATAACAACACCAAAAACAAAGCACCAAACTGTGACAAAATGAAATCATAAAATATACATGTGGAGTCCATTATATGTTGGTTAACTACTCCTCAACATCAATCCCGCTCTGGAGTGGTCAATATACCCAGTGTTACTCCATTGAAGAAAACTGATTTTTTTTCCTCTCCCAGAAGATATAAATGATAGTTCAGTTGTTAACCTCTACTGTAGTGCCAAGTTTTCATTCATTCATTAATTTTTTATATAGCAAAGTATAATAAGATAAAACAAAAACTATCACATTGAAGTTGGGCAAGACCAACCAACAGATGGAAAAGAGCCCAAGAGAAGGCCCAAGAATCAGAGACCAGCTCTTTCACACAGTCATAAAGGAATCCAAAAACCCACTAAATTGGAAGCCATTATATATTCACAGAGGGCATGGTGTAGACCTGGGTGGGCCCTGTGCATGCTGCTTCAGTCTCTGTGAGTTCATGTGAACTTTAGTCATGTTGACTTGGGGACCTGTTCTTGGTGTCCTCCAACCCCTCTTGCTTTTGCACCCTTTCTGCATCATCTTCCACGGTATTCCCCAAGCTCCAAGGGGAAGTATTTAATGGAGACATCCCATTTAGAGCTATGTGTTCTAAGGTACGTATCTTTGTATGCATACTGTCTGGCTGTGGGTCGCTGTATTTGTTCCCATCTGCTGCATTGAGCAGATTCTCTAATGATGGCTGAGTGAGGCACTGATCTATGAGTATAAAGAGAATATTATTAGATGTCATTTTATCACTATGCTTTTTTTTTTTGTTTTTAGATCAGTATGATTTTGTTTTGTCCTAGTTCCCTGATCGATCTAGTCTCACGTACTTGGCCTTTCAAGCATTGTCAAGTATTGGTTCCATCTTAGGAAGTAGGACTTAAATCAGATTGATTATTGGCTGGTTACTTTTACAAGCTTTGTTCCATCATTGTCCTAGCATGTCTTATAGGCATAATATCATTGTAGATAAAGAATTTGTGGCTGTCTTGGTTTTACATTTCTCTTTTGATAGCATGTAGACTTTCTTATACTAAAGATGCTGGAACATAGGACTGAAGACTCTTTGACATCTCAGTGTTCAGTGAGTTGTCTGTCTTTTTTCTTCAAAATGCCCCAATTATTTCAGAACCTTTTGCATTCCATTCTAAATTTTAGAATATTTTACCAATTTCTTCAAAAGGCATTTTGGACTTCATGAAATTGGCCATATAGTTATGAGAAAAATTTTATGTTATCCAGTTTGTATACTTCCTACAGTGCTGCAGGTTGAATTTCATCTAAGAAATCTACATTTTGAAAAGAAATAAAAATAACATGTATATAGTTCTAAATGTTTACCTCATTGTTTCAATGTTATTTATAGGAAAGTCCTCTCTTCTTTAGTGTTGAAATGCTCCATCAATTGAGTTTTAGCAGATGTTTATTTTTCAGTTGCCTGATGACCAAAAATACTTCAATGTTTAAAATTATATATGATTCGTAGTGTATGGTTTGACATGAGGTTGTACTTATGATCGGTTACACATTTGTTTCCTTAGTGTTTTATCTTCTTATTGTATACTTAGTTTGAGTGTTGAGACTTCATTAACGATCAGAAAATGGTTTTATTTATAACTTAGATCTAGATACAACTTAAGGTTTACAATGGGGTGCTACAAACTTTGTTACATCAAAACCACAAATAATAGCCACTAGTTACATACCACATCCTGATTATAAACAATCACAAGCAGTATTGCCAGTTAATTAGAGTTTGCTGAAAAGCTAAGGAATGTTTTATGTAGGCAATTTTACTTAGGGCACTGGGATGTTAATGTTAAAAGAGAAAAAGCAAACTATAATTTGTAAGCCTTTGTAGTGTTAGGCAAAATGCCAGGTACTTTGTAGGTTTATTTGATTTAATTCTTTGAAGAAATCTATAAATTGGCAATATTAGCAGCATTTTATAGATAGCGTATGTAAAAAGATGTGTTTTGAAGAGCATGGCTGGCATCTAAACAAGCTCTTATTTTTAGAGTAGAATGCACTTTTACTATTCCAGATGCCACTGGGAATCTAAACACTTTCATTATTAGAAAGGGGTGAATACAGAGCAGTTGAGATTCTCCTTCAACCTTGCAGCCAATATGTGACAGCCAGAGGTCAGAAACCACATTTCTACTGCTTAGGTTCTACTACCTAGAAAGTTACACACTAGATTCTCTCTTTGATTTGCCTAGGAAGCTATAGAATAGATTCTTTCTTTGGTTTTCGCTGTATAGTTTTGGACATGTACAAAATGGGTACTTTATGGTGCTGGAAATAAATACCTATAAGGTGCTTACAAATAGTGAATGCTCAGCCATGGCATAGATGCCACCCCTGAAGACAGTGCTGGGACCTCCATCTCCCTCTCCTATCAATGCCTTACCATTAGCATGAATCAGTCATCACTCTTTAATACAACGCTGTGAATTCAGTTCTACTGATTATCATTTCTTCAGAGCATTTTTATATTTTGTACTTCATGATTCTGCTGATATTTATAAGCTGAATGAATAAGAAGGGAACAATATGTAAAGCCCATATTGGTACCAAGAGTACATAGATAAACATTCTAGGAAATTTAGGGAGTGGTGTTATTTGACACAAAACTATCTACCATGTCAAAACCAAGCATAAAATTGACAGTCAGATGAGGAAAGGTATTGTTTAAAGGTTATGGTTTCTAGATATGGCCACAGATCTTGGCCACCTGCTGTAATAATTGCATAGAGAATGATAGATTATTAAAATACCTGGGAAAGATAGGGACACATTATTGGAGTTATTACAAAGAGCCATGGCACTGGGCAAAACAGATGTTACTCTCTCTATGACTATCAGAACCAGTGCCAATTTTGTTCACATTTTAAAGAAACTAAAGCTCAGATTTAAGGGAATTACTTCTGACTCTTGAATTTGATACTAAGTAGTTTAATGCCTTTGGAAATAAAGTTGTTTAACATGCTAGCTACTTGTCACATGTGAAACTTAAATTGAAAGTAAATTAAATGAAAATGCAGTTCTCAGTTGCAAAACCCGTAAGTGATAATTAGTCTTATGTACCCAATCGCTACTATGTTGAACAGTGAAGGAGAGGATTTTTATGGTGGTTGAAATTTCTAATTGATGACAAGTATTAGTTGATTCTTCCTGGCTTCGCTTTCTACCTTTGTAAAATAAGAGTACTCCCATACTTTTCTACTATCCTGAGCTTTGAAGGGATGACAGTGTATACCGAGATGGGTAAGATTAGGTTGTAATATTTTCAAATTGTCATAGAAATCTTAGTGAAATGTGGTCTCTGCTTTGCAGCATGCTCAGTACTTGATGGAGAAGCTCTTCACTGCAGCAAAGGAGAAGGAGGAGTATGAAACTCAGCCTAGCATGTGGTGCTCCTTTGCCAGGTTACTGCATGCCATGCATGTGTACATGTCATGACCAAGGGGAATTCATTGCCACATACAACCTCAGAGTATTGGTAACTACAAAGCTATAATAGCCCTGGGATACAAAATGGAAACCTTGGATGGACAGTAGGAACTACATCTATAGTGCTCGCATTGTATTCACATAAGTAAGAATTAGGTATTTTAGTAATCATGCCTTTCATAGGACTACACATAGCTAGAGCAACATATATTAAGCACATATTTACATACACTGGAGATGCTTAAGGAGCCAATTAGAGAAGGCCAAATGCTAGTGCTATATACAAGTGTTACTACAATAACTTCATGCATGTTATCCCCCAGATTACTCTGTACAGAAAGGCTTGATCATGTCTTCCAGAGCTCAGAGTTCTCCCTCCATTGCCTCCTTGTTTGTTTTTTCAAGAGACTAGCTCCACATTTGCATTATTAAATGAAGTCTCTATTATTGTTTATAAGATTCATACAGATGAAAACCAGCAGTTCATATCCCCTATTACCTGGAATCTTCATTATGGCCACCTTCATACATTCCAGGAAGTTTCTACTACACTAGTTTTATACACTAATCCCCAAATGCCCCCCTCCATTCCAGATGTCTCTTCCTCCATAATGTGGGATTCCTCTCTGCATTCTGTGAATACCATTGGTTAATAAAGAACTGCTTTGAGCCCATAGCAGAGCAGGGCAGAAAGAGCTAAGCAGGGAAAACTAAACAGAATGCTGGGAGAAAAGAGGAGGAGTCAGAGAGATACCATGTAGCCCCACGAGAGATACAGGCTGAAACTTTAGCCAGTAAGCCACAGATTAATAGAAATGGGTTAAATCCATATGTAAGAGTTAGCCAATAAGAAGCTAGAGCTAATGGGCCAAGGAATAATTTAATTAACACAGTTTCTGTATTATTATTTCAGGGCTGAACAACTGGGAACAAACAAGCAGCCTTTTTTACTACATTCCCACACACTCTCTCTTTACCCTATCTCCCGTCATACCCAATCTCCTGCTACAATTCACACCCTAGCACTGTCTTCCTATAAAATTTATTCTATTTCCCTCTTCCAGAGAGATCCATGTGTCTCCCATAGACCCATCCTCCTTACCCAACCACTCTGTGTCTACAGATTGTAGCTTGGTTATCATCTACTTAATATTTATATCTATTCGTAGGCAAATTTATACCATAATTTTCTTTTTGGGTCTGGATTACCCTACTTAGAATGATTTTTCCCTAGTTGCTTCCATTTGCCTGCAAATTTCATGATGCCATTTTTAACAGTTGAGTAATATTCACTGAATAAAATGTACTACATTTTCTTTATCTAGTCTTCAGTTGAGAGGCATTTATATTATTTTCTAGCTTCTAGATATTTTTAATAAAACCATAGTGAACATGGTTAAAAGAGTGTCCTTGTAGTCAGATGGAACCTTCTTGGGTATATGCCCACGAGTGGTATAGTTGGGTCTCAAGATAGTTGAATTCCCAACTTTCTGACAGGTTTCCATATTGATTTCCATAGTGTCTGTACAAGTTTACAGCCTTATCTTGTTGCCATGTGAGATTACCAGTGGCATAACTAGGTTGCATTGAACAGAGTTGTTGGCTAAGGGAGTCTCGTGGAAATTGCCAAACAACCTAGGCTGATGTGAATCGAAGACAAAGGGTTGCTCTCCAAAACTGACAGCAAGGCCCCTTTGGGGAGGACAACACCCACACAACTCATTGAACATGGAGAAGTCCAGCTAGTACCTACATGGAACTTTCACCCTGACAGTCTAGTCTTGGGTGCAGGAAGGTACTCTGTAGAAAAGAGAAATGTGGACACAAACCTAACCATAAACTGTTTGACCTACAATCTGTCCACCAGGCAAAATATACTAAGGCAATCGTGATAGAGAACTGTGGAGGCAGCCAATCAATCTGGTTTAACATAAATACCATTCCATAAAAAGAAACCCATACCCAACACTGTTTGGCTAACCAAGGACCAGACACTAGAGAGCCCCAGAGGTCTGGTGTGAAAACCAAATACTACTTCAAAAACAAAAACAAAAACAAAGTATATCAATAAAATGGCTTCCAGTGATATTCTTCTATATTCATAAACCAATGCCTTATCCAGTCATCATCAGAGAGGATTTCTCTGTCATTAGATGTGAAAAAATGGAGAGGCATACTGCAAGACATTATACAAAGAGAGAGAGTCTAGGTTGAAGATCTCTATCAAATCTATTCCTGCTGAACTCAGTGAATCCCACAGAAGAGGAGGTAGAATGTAGGAGCCAGAGGGGGTGGAGGATGCCAGGACAGCAAGGGCTTTTAAATCAACTAAGCAAGGCTCATATGAACTCACAGAGACTGAATTGGGAGGCACAGGGTCTACATTGGTCTGCACTAGGTCCTTTTAGGATATATTATGCTATTAACTGATTATTTTTTTATGAAACTCCTTACTGTGAGAAAGACTGGGTCTGTGACTCTTGTGCCTGATCCTAGTACATTTTTCCTTCTGTTGGGTTGCCATGTCTAACTTCAATATGGTCCTTCTTGCTTCATCATATTATGTTTTATTTTGTTATGTTTGGTTATTATCTCTTAGAAGCTACTTTTATTCTACAAAGAGTCTGAAAGGGAATGGATCCAAAGGGAGTGGAGGTTGGGACAAACTGAAAGGAGTAGAGGGAAGAGAAACTATAATTAGGATATATTATATGAGAAAAGAATCTATTTTCAATAAAAGGGAAAAATAAAACATATGTAACACCATTAATATGTTTCTGAAGACAAAAAGCAGAAAGAAAAATTACAATTCAGAAGACTTTTGGAATGGAATGCAAATGATTATGGATAACCCAAGTTCAATAGTTGGGGTCGTAGATGTCTGGAATGTACATCCTAATAATTGGAGAAACTATATAATATTTAGTATACCCAAGTCCAATAGTTGGGGTCATAGGTGTCTGGAATGTACATCCTAATAATTGGAGAAACTATATAATATTTAGTGTACTGAGCCATCTGTTTCCATCTGTACAGTTGGTAGATTTACAAGATCAATGACAAGGCTGTGTATTTGGCTGGTAATTCAGCTGGTGCAGAAGTAACCTGGTCTATAAGCTAGTTCTCCATTCTCTTGCTTGTGGTGGTGTGAGTTTTATAAATCTTAGATTATATTTATTTATTCTATTTTGCTGAGATGTGGGATAGAGACCAGTGTTATATAGGAGATTTGAGTTTCTCAGTTACAGGTGTTAACCATAGCTGGTCTAGGATAATATTAACTCTAAAGTCCCTGTCTTTTTATAGGGAAGAGCTTAGGTAGGCATGGAAAAGAGAACTGAATGCTGGGAAGAAGAAAGCAGCAGAGAGAGCTGCTATGGAGCTGCCAGGTCAGACATGCTGAAGCTTTCCCAGTAAGCCACAACCTCGTGGTGACACACAGATTATTAGAAATGGGTTGAATCAAGATGTGAGAGTTAGCCAATAAGAGGCTAGAGCTAATGGCCATGCAGTGATTTAATTAACACAATTTATGTGTGATTATTTTGGGGGTTAAGCTAGCCAGATGGCAGGATGCAGCCCGCTCCTCCTACTACAAGGCCCAATATACAGAAACTGGTGGAAATATATAGACCCTATTCTATCAAATATCTTGAAAGAAATGGTGGCTACCATGCATAACTTGAACTGAAATCTAAGACAAAAGCCAATGATTTTAGCCTACTGGTGACCCTAGCTTTCTGAAGTCAATTTCTTCATTTATGAAGTGGGAGTAATAAATAATTGTATTTATCCCCTAAAGCTGTTGAGAATGCCAAACAGAAATATAATGTGCAATGACTAGTGAAATCTGCAAGTTACTTCTCTATCTGACTTCAGTTCTTACCTTTCCCATCCACATGATTTTTCTGAAAGATAGACATGTAATCTCATTTCTGTAGCCAAAATTGAATTAAATGCTTGTCAAAAGATGTTGAGTTTATCATATCTTCGTGTCTTGTTTATTTTATATATATATGTATATATATATTAATTCATTTTACATACTAACCAGAATTTCCTCCTCCCACCCCTCCTCCCCCTCTGTTCTACCCATGCCCAACCCCCCCCCTAGCCACTTCTTATAAAGGGTAACACCTCCCATGGGGAGTCAACAAAGCCTGGAACACTCAGCTGAGGCAGAACCAAGCCCCTCCTCCTGTCCCCATCAAGACTGAGCAAGGATTCCCACTGTAGCAGATTAAAATAAAGTAGTCCCTCACTAGCTCAGGATGGAGTATAATAAAAGTTTCTTTATTTAAGAGTAGACCACAGATCATGTCTGCATTTATAGTACATGAGATCACTCCCAAAGGGGATAGTATCTTAAAGGCTATTAGCTGAAGGAGTTCCCACTGTATCCTACTATATGGAATGGGTTTCAAAAAGCCAGCTCACTCATTAGGGATAGATCTTGGTCCTACTGTCAGGGGGTCCCACAAACATAACAAGTTACAGAACTGTCACCTACATGCAGAGGGCCTAGTTTGGTCCCATGCAGGATCCCCAGTTGTGGGCCTAGAGTCCCTGAGCTTCTGCAAGTTTGGGTAAACAGTCTCAGTGGATTTCTGCATTATGATCTTGCCTTTCCCCTTGCTTATATATTCCCTCCTCCCTTTCTTTGATTGGACTGCAGTAGCTCAGTCTGGTGTTTGGCTGTGGATCTCTGCTTCTGCTTCCATCAGTTACCAACCTATGCATGAAGGTTCTAGCTCCTCTGAAGCTGCAGATTGTAGTCTGATTATCCTTTGCTTTACTTTTTTTTTTCCTAATCTGATTTTGGTAAATATAACAATGTGCCTAAAGAATTGGGAATACAAAAAAAAAAAAAAAAAAAAAAGATGACTTGCTTTGCAAGAACATGGTAAAAAGGGAATCACATATGCATCACCCAGGGAGGCTTAGAGTATGTGAAGTCTGGTAGCAACCTGAAATAACTGCTTGACGCTTTCAAAGCAGCTGGCATACATAATTAAGGTCAACAAAATCGTTCCTAGGCCCTCTGTCTCCCAGTAAGTAATTCTAAAACATGTTGCAAATCAACAAAGTAAATATTTTTGAAGTTTATTGAGGTTGTATTTTCCTTGGGAAGAATTTAGAGACCTCTTGCAACCAAGGTTAATTGGACTCATTTTAACTTCAAAGTGCACTAGCTTTGATTTGAAGTTTTCAAAACTCTCTGAAATCCCAGCAATTGTGGCATTGTTTTATTGGGTGTTTATCTATGCTATCACTATGGGGATCAGAGCTGATCATTGTACAATCAAGTGCTCAGGAAATGATTAATGATTTTACATTTGTGAGGCTCAGGAAAAAAATACATTCTTACTAAAAAAGGCTCATTGTACATGAAGAGCTTCAGAAAAACCTCTCCAACTAACTGTTCTAAACGCTGACTCTGAAGTCACTTAAAGATGTTTTTTGGTTCATGTACAATTTTTTTTATTATGAATGTTCTACTGTTCTGTTAAAACTTTTGCCTTTTATTATTTTCATTTTGTCAGTTGAAAAACTTGATTTACTTTTTATAGAAGAAATTGAACAGCTTTTCTCTTTTTTTTTTCAAGTAGACCCTGTCATAAATGGCAGTCTTTAAATTAAAACGAACATACCTCCTCAGAATCTAAGAGAGTTTTTGTTCCACTGCTGGAAATCTCCCCAAAACAGAATCCATGTATATCTTTCTGGAGAAAACAATACATTGGTTAAAAGATAAACATTCTCACTGCTTAATCTTAAATTCACACATTCTCATTGTAAATATGTAGATATGTCAGAAAACCCTACTACCCATAAATAACACTGTGACTTTCTAAAACGATTGTCAATTTTCTCTTTGTCTACAGCCTCAAATTATCCCAAACTTCTCATAACTGCTTTAAATTGGGCTGTTCTATTTTTAATGTAGCCAAATTTTGTTTCACTTATTCAAACATTGAGATTGCTAGTTACAAAACACATTTTGAAAGTAATTTCTGTATAATTGTTCAGGGATCAAAGCAAGGTGATGAACGTTATTTCCTTCTGTATTCTTTTCCCAAGTGTACTGGACTGGGTTTACCTGGGGATAATCAGTTAGAAAGGAAAGGAAGAAAGCAAAGAAGAAAGGAAGGAAGGAAGGAAAAGAAAGAAAGAAAGAAAGAAAGAAAGAAAGAAAGAAAGAAGGAAAGAATCTGAAACTCACTGTTAGCTTGTTACTTGTAAAGAGTCCAGAAGTGAAGAATATTGGGCACATCTTTGAAACTCAGTTTAACAAAATTTCAATTACAAACTATAAAAATGCTAAGAAAAGTAAATAAAATCTGTGATGTGTTTTCTAAATTTCTATCACCTCCAACTCCTAAAACCAATGAAGTATTTATTGTATTTTAGTTGGAATGGATGCAGCTAGTCATATTAAAAATGAAGACTTGAGCCAGGCGGTGGTGGTGCATGCTTTTAATCCCAGCACTCGGGAGGCAGAGGCAGGCAGATCTCTGTGAGTTCCAGGACAGGAATCAAAAAAAAAAAAAAAAGCTACGGAGAAACCCTGTCTTGAAAAATAAAAAAAAAAAATAAATAAATAAAGAAAAAGGAAAATGAAGACTTGAATACGAGTTTGTTCAAAGTATTGTCCTTTGCAGATTCATTTTACTTTAAAAGTTTGTCATAGATTATTGTCTTCTATGGGCTAAACCCATCATCTCAAAGGAAGTCCACCTCTTTTGGAATCAAGTAGTTTACTCCATATTAAAAGCAGGAGGAGAGAGAGGCTGTTGCCTTTTGTCCATAGACTAGCAATCTGCAAGTCTAGCTTACTAGACTCATAGAAAATGAAACCCAGAGCATGCAGGATATTACACAAGACATCGCTAAACTCATGTGGGAACAAGGAAACATATTCTTGTCCTTGGGGGTGGCCATGCAATTTTCCCATTTTTTAACTTGCTGCCTTGAGTAGCTTTAGCCCTGAAGCGTGGGAGACTGGTTGATTGCTTTACTCCTTAGGGCTTGTCTCATGAGGATCACATAGATGTTCATGCTTTTCGGTGTTCAGACATAAAAGATTCAGAAATGAAGATCAAGACCGAGTTTATATTATTCAAATGTATTTAATCATCTTTTCATAGAAGATCTTGCAGTACCCAAAGCTTGGTTTCCAAATTACTGAAGGATGGGTTGTCTTTGTTCTGGTAATCAGCTAATGAGTCCTTGTGTAGTTTGAGCTGCGGCCTGCTTTTCATCCTGCCTGGCTCCCGCATGGCTAGCTTTACACCAGAAATAACAACACACAAACTGTATTCTTTTAAACACTGCTTGGCCCATTAACTCTAGCCCTTACAGGCTAATTCTCATAACCTGATCAACCCATCTCTAATAATCTGTGTAGCATCAGTCTTACAGGGAAGATTCTAGCCTACGTCCATCCTGGGTCAGAGTTCATTGTGTCTGCCCAGGAGAGGGGAGCATGGCCTCTGCTCCAGAGAGCAGAGCTGTAGAGTCTGAGCTCACTTCCTCTTCCTCCCAGCATTCTGTTTGGTTTACTCCTCCCACCTATGTTTTAACCTATGAGGCCAAGCAGTTTCTTTATTACTTAACCAATGACCTTCCTCCATCATCCTTATCTCATCTTTCCCACAGCCTTATGCTTAGTACAAGTGATCAAAATACCTCAAGATTCACGCAGTCAAAGGGCCTGATGCTCACGTCTTTATTTTGGTCAAGTTGAAATGCATTGGGATCATCCCTACTCTCCAGTTTCATACAGTATTTCTTTAAAAACACAGGAAAAAAACTCCCTTTTTAAATTTCTCTGTTATTTTATGCTCCCAATGCAATTATTCTTGTGAAATGAACAAATGAGTGACTTCAAGTACCTTGATCTCTAAATTAAATCACGTTTCCTGATGGCTTTTGAGGCTATTGTGAACGGGAGTGTTTCATCATTTCTTTCCCAGTGTTTTTGTTAGTGTAAAAAAAGGCTATTAATTTTTTCCTTATATATAACCATATGTTTAATTATGGGAAGAAACAGTTGTACAGAAGAAATAAATGTTCACAGACAGTTTTATTGTATAAGGCATAGATGACAATATGGCATTTTTGGTCATATTTTTAATTTATTTTGAATAAATTCTTTTTCGTATTTTAATTAGTTCTTTAAGTGTTTCATATAATGTGTTTGATTATTTATATTCATACTCTCCTTTCCCAGTTTCCCCACAAAGGCTGACTTTTATATATTAAAAAGTGTCCTGCTACTTAAATTGGCACATGGTTTTATATACTTTGACTAGAACTTTATTTTCTTTAATCTAAGAATAAATATTACTATGAAAAATAAAAAAAATGAATCACATTCATTACCTGGAAAGTCTAGGAAATTGAAACACAGACACAAAGCCACAGAAAACTGTGTGTGTGTGTGTGTGTGTGTGTGTGTATGTGTGTGTGTGTTCACACCTGTAAAGATTGGAGGTTGTTGTTGAGTATCTGCAGGTATTGTGGTCTTCATTTATTATTGGAGACAAAAACTTTCATTGAGCCTGTACTTTCCTGATTGGTAAGACTGAGTAGCCAAAGGGCCCCTTGGATCCTCTTGTCACCGCAGTGATGGATTACAGCTGTGGGCTATTACAACTGAATTTTTACATGGATATTTAGGATCTAAACTCAGGTCCTCATACTCTTACAGCAATCACTTTACCCACTGAACCATCTCCCCAGGCCTTTGCAGGATAATTTTCACACAGCAAAATGTACCATCTCTGTGAGGCACTGTTCTATGCTCCATTGTTCCCATTGTATTTTACTATAGTATATTGTACTATACCATATGTATGTATGTGCGAAATAGTATAGCATCAACAATAAAAACATCAGATTTTTAAGTCTGTGGTCAACTTAACTTCTTATAATTCCTAGAACACTCACTTCTAAACATTCATATGGTTTCATTTGATTCTGTGTGAAAGAATTTTCTTCTTCCTTCGTATCTCTCTTGCACTGAGCTCAATGCTCCTTTGTTCCCCTCCTACTATTCTCTCTACCTCCCAACTTGATCAGTTTATTCTAGGGTTCATTTTATCCTCTAGGAATATTAAGATAACCTCCCTCCTCCATTTCTGAGGTTATAAAAGGTGCACCATGAATCTTCTGCACTTAGCTAATTCTCCCCAGTAGAAAAGATTCAGAGAAAGCAATTACTGCTTTTCTTGTCACATAAACAATTGCTAATTAAGAATAATGTGCTTTAATGGAAATCACATTTTTTTATCAGTAGACCAAGGCTCAAGTCCTAATTTTAATTCTTACTAGCTATGTTACCTTGCTCAAATAAATTTAATCACTAATAATTGAGGTCTTCATGAGTTAAATAGGATGATCATTACGGTAACTTTACAATAACAAGTGTGTGTGTGTGTGCATGTGTATGAGCGTGTGTGTGTATCTCTCTCTCTCTCTCTCTCTCTCTCTCTCTCTCTCTCTCTCTCTGTGTGTGTGTGTGTGTGGTTTTCAATTACAAGGAGCCATCTGAATGCCATTAGTAGTTTTCCAATTCTTACTAGCTGGGTTTCCTTGTAAAAATACATTAACTACCAATAATTGGGGTCTTCCTCTGTTAAATGGGGTTGATAATTATTCTGACCTAACAATAAGGAGTGTGTATGTATGCATCTAATTGCAAGGAGCTTCGTGAATGATAGTTATTAGTGCTTTTCTTTGGGATGCTTTAGAGTCAGTTCATCAAGCTCAATGAAGAAGAAAATTATGTTTGCATTTTCTTGCAAAATCCTATGCTTACATTGTCAGTGTTTTCCCAGAAATCCTATCCAGTCCTGAGAGTGTGGGAGAGTGCCAGGCTGCTGAAACACTTCCCCTCTTTAGAGACTCTATTCAGACTCTGACTTTTCGTTCCTTTATCTTTCTTCCTTTCTCTAAAAACCTACCAGTGTGCCTCTCTTTCAAATCAGTTGTATGCCACCCAAATAGTAACCAACCAAAACAAAACCAATTAAAAAAACTTCTATAAACATTGCCTGAAGAAAGTGCTAGCAAGACTAGGCAGATTGTACAGTGTATTGCTATTACACTACTATGAGAGAAAGGCCATTTTTAATGCCACATGGTATATATATGTACCCTCTGACATCTGTACTCACAAGGTCAACATCAAACTAGTAGCCAGGAAATGCTCATTATGGGGGCTAAAAGTGATTTGTTCTCTGACCTTAGGCATTAATTATTATTAACTACCTTAGTAGTAGTTTTATGTACTATTATTTCCCCAGGAAAAGAACTGTTTTAAGTCAATAAAATGATTAAATCCATAACTCTGATGTCATTATTCTCCAATGATGGGGATTCTAATTTAATTTATGTACTACTTTAATACAGGAAATTTACTGGTGTGTCAATTTGTTTTAGGCAAATAATTGTTAAGCGCTGATGTGTAGCAAGGCTTTTGAATGAAAAAGAACATTATTTTACTTCATGTCCTTTTGAGACTTGGCATTCTATTAAGATAATAGATGTAGAGTTTGATTACTTGAGATTACCAGTACAGAAGCCACATTAAGTGAACAGCACTTGCTTCGTAGGTCTTGGGGACCTATTCATTAGGTCAGAGAGAGGGGAAGGCAAGTCCTGATCTCTCTTGATAAGGGGTAAAATGGTCTTTCCAAGACTGCCTTCAGAGGGGTGGAATTACCAGGGCTTGATGACAATGGGTTGTGTGAAACTCTTATTTGCTTACTGAGTGCAATTTTTGTCTTTCTTGAACCTCTATGCTAAATATATCTTCCTTCTCTCTTCCAGTCTTTCAGCACTGGATGGCAGGGGAGCAGTGGGAAGAGAGTCCAGGCATGTCTGACACTTTTATTAAGCCTTCAGGAAGAAGGAACAGCATTACTTGTGGATTGACTTAATTACTCTAGTTGTCTGGAACCTAGGAGATACAAGAAATAAAAATATTTGTAGAAAACTGTTTCTACAACCTAAAGCTTTTTTTAATTTTTTTATTTATTAAAGATTTC
>NC_022020.1:36527924-36563621 GCF_000317375.1 Microtus ochrogaster | reverse complement strand
AAAAAGAGGAGCATGGGATGTACTCACTCATATTTGGTTTCTAGCAACCTAAAGCTTTTATTCCTTCTCCTAAATCATTGTTTTAGGGTCAGTCTGACATTTACTTGTATTCTGGTTCAACCCAATAGCAATTGTGTAAGCCCAGGGATTGTGTGTGAATCCTTGTTTAATTTACTGATTTTTAAAAATTATTGTCTTACCAATTGTGTGTGTGTGTGTGTTAGTGCGTGCACGTGCATGTTTGCACATTGTGTACATCCAAAACACCAAGACTATTTCAGAACCTGACTCACAGGAAGTTTCAATCTATCCAATTCTTTTCTTTTCCTAAATAATCTTATCTTCAGTGGGTATCTTCAGCTCGGCCCTGAAAAATTGTAACACCTTTTCACTAAGCAAATAGTGGGGTTTCCTTGATGCAGGCATCTTCTGAGTTTCTAGACTGTCGTGTGAGAAAAGCAGCATTTGCAGGGTCTCACAGAAAGGTGATGGGAAGAGTGAAGGATCGCATCAATGGATCTGCGACGACTAACTGGAGTCACAGTGATTGATGCTCAGAGAGGTGTGAGGCTCACGGGGAGACATGACGAGCCTGCGGTAGATGACACGCATGAAAATGTTTCAGCAAATGCTCTGATTCTCCTTTGAGCCAACCGGAAGGGGCTTGTTGTCGATATAATTCTAGGTGTGACTCTCAGATGCACTTTCTGGGTTCAGCTGTGAAGGAAAGACTGTGTATGAGTTTTTTTTTTCTCAAGAAAATTTGTCAGAAAAAGGATCCACAATCGGCCTGAAACTGATAAAGAGAATTTTTCCCAGTTGCAAAGTTTTTTTTCCTTTATGAGTTGTGGGGGGAATATTTAGGTACACACTTCAAAGAATGCTTTTCTTTTTAAAAAAATCTTTTTCAGTATTAAAGTATAATTTCCCTTTTCCCCTTTCTTACCTCAAAACCTTCCCATGTACACCTCTTTACTAATTTTAAAATTCGTGGTCTCGTTTTCTCATGTAGGAAAATTAGTCTTCCCCACGGAAGAGTTTGCCAATTAGTAATCCAATACCAAATGTTTAACCCTGAAAACATAAATTCACATGACATTATACAGACTTAAAAGAACATTCTTATGTATTTGGAAATATATGTATTATGTATTTATCTATACATTTGATTGTACATATTCAGGAGTACACACACATATATATTAATTCCTTATGGTTACATATGAGTTTTCATTGGATGAGTTCCTGTTGATAAAATATTCTAAACCTATTGATCTGGTAAATGATCAAAAGTTTTGCCTTCTCTTATCGGAAAGAAAATCAAACGGTGTGCCTTGTTCTGGAATCTTCCTTCAGGTGAGCTCATTCTCAGTACTACCCTGTAAAGTAAGCATTCTTATTTTGCTCTTCTGGATGGGAAGCGGAAACTCATTGAAATTGAAATTAAGCTACTCTTGTATTTGCTTCCTGACACTATAATGAAATACCCTAGCTCATCAGATATATTAACAAAAGACGTACTTTGGTGCATAGTTTTGGATATTCTAGTACATGACTTGTGGCTTAGTTGCTGTCGAGCCTGAAGTAAGGCATTAGGACATGCCATTGAACAAGACTACTTATTTTATTACTATAAAGCAATAGAAAGGTAGAAAAAGATCTGAACTCCCTCAATCCTCTTCTGGGACATACCCTTGCTCATGTGTGGGCTTTGCCACCTTCTCCCAATGTGTACCATTCTGGTATCCAAGCCCTTAACATTGGTTCTTTGAGGGACATGCAAGATCCAAACAATGCAAATTGTCCAGCGTGCTACCTGGTAACTTAGAAAACAATACTTCTGCTATTGTCCCTATTGTCTCCAGTTCCTTCTAAACTGAAAGTGCAGCAGTGTTTATTCTGAAACACTGTCTTGTTATATTGTGAGGAAAAGCTGATCAGTCAGGAATTAATGTGGGCACCCAGATGTTCTGATAGTGGGAGCTGTGACTAAGGAAGGATTTGTATTGATTTCTTACTGGAGTTTTAAGATTTGGATTAATGGTAATTCTGGGGCTTATTCTTTGTTTTCAGATGTGAGAAATACGCTTAACTGTTACTGTTAAAATATGGTCACTGCTGTCTCCTAATCAAAACTGATCTTACAATAGTTTCATGTTTTATTTCTCAAACACATTTTGAGGCGATTTAAAAATCTAGAATCATAATTTTCAAGGAAAGCTAGTATTTACTGTATAAACGAGCTATATTGGAGTAGTAATCATTCAAATGGGCATTAATAATGGGATGACTAAATATGTCAAGTTTATAGAAAAGAATGCCGCTTGGTCGTTAGAATGACGTAGGAGAACCTACTGCATATTAACCGTGGCATTTTATTTCCGTCGAGAAAGTTCAGAGAAAATAAAGGAAATGAACGAAATGTGGCTGGCCCTCAGGCTGTCACTTTTGGTATGTGTCAAGGATTACACATGAAAGACAGACTGATTGTATCTAAGAATCAGCTTGTGACAGGCTGGTCTGTCAGCCTCCTGGTGTAAAGATAACCGCCTCTGTTTGCCTGGGAGCCATTTTTGTTTCCTATCACCACAAGGCTGGAAAAGGAAGTGGTTCATCATATGGAAAGCATTGAAACTGAAGAAGCTTAAAACATACACAGTTGTCCTATAAGGTTGTTTAGTGTCTGTATGTCTTGCAAACCCCCCCCCCCCCGTTATGGAGTGGGTTATTGGATTTAAAAATGCAATAACTTACCCAGTCAAAAAAAAAAGTCAATGAGGTGATGTCTAATAATATTCTGCTATATGCATAGACTGTTGCTTAGCCCAGTTGTTATCAGAAAGGCTGCATTCAGCAACTGATGGAAACAGTTGCAGACTCATAGCCACTATCATGCGGAGCTTGGGGAATCCCATGGAAGAGGTCCGGAGGAACAATTGTGGAAGCTAGAGGGGTCAAGGACACCACATGAAACCCCTCAGAATCAACTACTCTTGGCTCATAGGGGCTCACAGAGACTGAACTGACAACCAGGGAGCTGTCATGGGACGGCTGAATCTAGGCATTCTGTATATATGTTACACCATGTAGCTTGGTCAATTGTGGAACTCCTAACAGTGGGAACAGGAAATGTCTTTGACTCTTTTGCCTGTTTGGTGGACCCTTTTCCTCATACTGGGTTGCCTGGCCCAGCCTAAATATTAGGGGAGATGCCTAGTCTTACTACAACTTAATATACCATGTTTGATTGATATTCATGAAAGAACTTTCCTCTTCTGGAGAGAAATAAAGGAGTGGATAGGTGGTGGGCAGAGGGAAGTTTGTAAGGAAGGCCTGGGAGGTGAGGAGGAAGGGAGAAAAATGTGATTGGACTGGAAATATTAATTGATTAATAATTAATTGAAATAAATAACCCCCAAATGCATAACTTGTTAAGCAGACATGTTAGAAAAGTTCTTTTTTTTTTCCCCAAAAAGAAACCATTTCTCATTAACAGAGTGTATGAGATGCACAGGACACTGCCCTGACTGAGCTTTAGACTTTTATTTTTCTTTAACATTAGGTCAGGAGGCAAAAAGGAAAAAAAAATTCAATTACATTTGCAGCAGCAGCTGAAGGGGAACAAAATCAATGGCAGGAGCGCATGTATTAGAGACCTGAAGTTGCCATAAAGCCGAAGCTAAATCACAGTGTCAGTGTCTGAACCCTAGATAAATTGCTTTGAATTCAGAATGGGAGCCTGGAGAACTAATGGAAATGATATTGCAGTGGGCGGGAACTTTTTATAGCCATTGCCTCTCTGGATCTTGTAGGTATTGGCAGGTTCAAACACTGGTGTTTTATTTATTTATTTACTTATTTATTTGAAAAAAATAGATTTTGCTGTTTCTCCAACAGATAATTCCATCTTCCAAGTTGCACTGTCATCAAAGGATGGAGAATTACGATGCTCCGGATAGAAGCAGAGCTTGCTGGGAAGCCACAGCAAGGTGACCACACAGGAGAAGAGAAGCAAGGTGAGTAAGGAAAAGGAACCATGTCTATATGAGGTGGCTACACAGCTCACTTTACTCCAGAGGATGATCTTGGGTTCCTTCCTGGGGTAAGGAGTTACGAGTCACTTTCTTACCCATTAGACCCTTTCTCTGCTTATATTTGTACTGTTACAAGCTACCTGTTTTTGCATGTGATGGCAAGATAGTAAAGAAATCTTATCTCTGATTTTATTGAACACATGTGGATTAGTACTAACAGAAGAATAGCTCTGTGGGTTTTCACATCACAGGACTAAAGAAGCTACAAAGAGGTAAATGAGATTGTTAATCTAGCAACCTACAAGCGTCGACCCTTCTAGAATGTATCTCCATGGAGAAAGTCATGATCTTGTAGGACATGTCTAGGATTCTTCTTTGAGGTTTACTCTCTTCACTTCTTATTTAGGGAAAGAAAATGGATAAGGTGATAAATAGAGGAAGAAAGCACACAGGATTTTCCTCTTTCTACAAATGTTCTTATATGCAAAGCAAATGAATCATGATAGAGCTGAACATGAGAAGAGGATCTTGTGATTGGGTAGGTGAACAGAAGATCCGGGGACACCAGAGAGAGGGCAAGATCTGAAAAATCAAAAGCCAATTGGTCTTCATGGGAAGTGACCAGGAGAGAAGATGAAACCTGAAAGAAAGATGCAGAAACCAAGAGGTTCTCACAAGACAGGCTCACAGTTTGCGATGTAGAAAGAGGAAAGGCTGCTAAGGGCAAGACATTGAGAAGCAGGTAACTGAAGTAAGAGGAAACATGTCGGATATGGGACAGAAAGCTCTTTCAAAATGATTCTTATTTAAATTCTGCATGGAAGCAAGGATGGAAATAATGTATTTCTACTGACATTGGACATATCTGGTGTGTCACTCACTTTTCCTTTTTTCAGGATGAAATTGCAGTATAACCAGAGAAGAAGGTTTGATTTATAAACTAGCTAGTTTTAGAGGACAGAGACGGAAACTTGATTTCATTTGCTGTTCTTCAGCCAGTGTGAAGGTCAAGGGCAGTATCTGTACATGGCAAATGTTTAGTATTCACCAGTGATGTAGTAAATGAATGGATGGGTGAATGCATAGAACAAAAAGAGTAAAAATTGAGGGAAATATTGCTTTAGCATGGGGTACAGCGGGACCAGAATTGAAAGGAAAGATATGATAGGTTGGGAGAAAATGATACAGAAGCCAAGTTTGTATGATATGAAAGGACTGACCAACATAAAATAGTGTCAGGATAGGAGTTTTACGTCTAAGAGTAGAATGAGGGAATTTATGGTGGCAGGGATAGAAGATTTCAAGGGTACCATTTTATTATCTTCAATTTTTAAATATATTTTGTCTTCTCTACTAAGTTATAAGTTCTTTGAAAGTGGGGGCCACTTCTTTTATTTCATATCACCATAACATATAGTCAATAAAGAATGAAAACACATAAAACTGAACTCCAACATCATAGCTGATTGGGTTTCAATTTCATGTAATTCCCTTATCACTCCTCTACCCAAGTGCATTGCCAATAAAGCAGATAAGATATTTCTTATCATCTATATTCTGTGAAGAATAATTCAATAACATTGGTAAATAATTCCATGTTTCTAGCTTTTGCAAAAATATTTGAATATGAAAGCTTCCATTAAGTTATTGAATATTCTTTAACTTGATCACTACATTTTATATTTTTACACTTTTATACCACTTTTCAAATATGCATCTGTTTAGATTCTGTTTTGAAAAATATTCTAAAAATGTGTCAATAATCATTCAATAAGCATAATTTCTTATTATGCATTTCTTATTATTAATAGCATGATCTTCTATAATACTATCAATATAGGTAAGAATTGCCAACATCAGAGGCATGTAGAAGTACAAAGTTTGGTATGGTTGCTCTGTTAGTATTCAGGCACACAGGTCTGCCCTTGAGGTCCTGACAGGATATGTCCTCAGCTGCAGCCACTTGAAGCACCTCTTGTACACATTTGTTACATCTGCTTTTAGAAGGTGTGCTTTGCCCACCTCCCGTCTCTTCCTCCCTCTCTCTGCTTCTCTGCCTCTCTCTCTCTCTCTCTCTCTCTCTCTCTCTCTCTCTCTCTCTGTCTCTCTCTCTCTCCCTCTGTCTTTCTCTTCTCTTCTGCCACTTTTATCCCCAGAGGCCAATCTCCTTCTCCCCACCTTCCATTCCTACTCACTTCCTTCCAATAAAAAACCTCTCCCCTTGAACACTGCTGCATGGCATCTTTCTTTCATGCTTTGTTTGTTTATTTATTTATTTATTTATTTATTTATTTATTTATTTATTAAATTATAACAGAACTCACTTGTTATTTCAAAACTTAGGAGGTAAGACAGGAGGATTTCCTAAGTTTGAGGTCAGCCTGGGATACATAGTGACAACCTATCTCATAACACCCCCAAACACACAAACACAGAACACTGACACAGAGGAAGGTTGGTCATCATTTCTGAGCCAACACAAATTCAAGTAAAATCATAGTAAAGCATGAACCATAGTTGGCAATGCATCATGGCTGGTTACTTTGCACTGTTATGGTGGGAATCTCAATGAACTGAGATCAATGAAGACAAGAACATGCAGTGCCATGCCAGCACGGCAACTGTCGTTCTTCTGAGTGATGGATGTCGGGATTAACACACAATGCAACTTCAGGTTCTGCAGACAAGCCTTTATTCCACTTTCTCACACAGTATATATAGCCCTCAGCAGGGGAGGCCAAGCCAGCAAAAGCAGGAAGCTCATCACCGTAACTCAATAGCTTAGGGGTTAACATCCTTAGAAACATTGCTGAAAACAACAGATTGTTCCTGTCTTTGTTCCTGTTTTCAACCAACCGCAAGAGTGCAAAACAGATCAAGTGGGGGTGCAAAGACCTGTCCTCAAGGGATGCAACAATTCCCCCTTTTTATTTTAAAAGCATGACAGCCCCTGTCTTAGGACTCCCCCAGAGAGAGATCTTACCCATCTACTGGAGGCCTTAATCCCTGTCCTCTAGGGACCCAACAATGTAGAAAGATATTCAAGGGGAAGGTGGGTCTGATTCATTTTTAAAGAATGGATAAAATCAGAAAATATGAAAAAAGATAAACAGGAATGGCAAGCGATAAAAGCCCAATTTTACCATAGTCTAATTTCCTTGACAGCAAAGACACAATGAACTTCTCAGTGTATTTTAGAATGTTTGTCCAGCCTAACAGTGCAAACCCCTTAGCTCTCAGCAAGGTGGATTCTCTCAGCTCTGTGAATCCCAGGGGCTCACACCTATCATAAACCAGGCTTTAATTGATTTAATAAAGTCAGGTATCTGAACCAAACTGAGTGATTGCTCCTGTGATTTTGAAATAAGAATGAAAGTTTCAAGTTTGATGATAGGAAAATACTTCTTTTTATTTTTGGAAAAGATTATGTAATATTGGTGCTAACTCTTTAAGTATTTGATGGAATACTCCACTGAGATCATCAGACTTGGACATTTTTTTTTTTGAAGGAACTTAAAAGTTATAGGTCCATCTGGAGGTACGACTCAGCGGTGGACCTATGTGGCTGTTGCAGAGGACCAGACTCCTAGCACTCATGTGAATCGGCACACAACCACCTGTAACTCCATCTCTGGGGGATCTGACATCATCTCTGACCTCTGAGAGCACCTGCATTCACATACAGTACCACCACACATAATTATGAAGATCCAACTAAATTACCAGCCCCTGCCTCCAGTAGGCACTAACTGCTCACCCAAAGCTTACTCCTTTTAGGGAAGTGGGTAGGCTCACTGCATGTCATCGCCTCTCCTGTTCCTCTATTTCCGCTTCCCGACTCTCATCCCCAGCTCTGTAGTAGGACACCCGTTGTGGTCTCCCTTTCTTCTCTGACTCCCAATTGATCACAAAGATCTTCTTCTGCAATCTTCCTACTCCCAACACATCCCATTATTCCAGCCTCCAAATTCAGGAGGATTTCCCTGGAAATATACCAGCCGAAGGCCAGGGAAGCAGGTAAACAAATTGAAGTCTTCACTGCTCTCTTCTCTTCTCCAGATCCAAATCTCTAATCTCATACCAAGTGCTACAACAGAAGACCTGCTGAAGCCTCCTCTACAACACCTCCTGTATATCCCACAGACCTCCTCCTAACCTCCCCGGCCCTACTCCTTGCTTTATTTCAGCCTGCAACTCTAACAGACACTCCCTGATGAGATCCACAGACCACTCCTGCCAGGGAAGCAGTTAGGCTGAGAGATTTTCTTTTTCCTTCTGTTTCCCCAGATCCAATCCTCCAGTCTTATCCCTAGCTCTATAGGAGACCTGCAGGATTATCCTCTCTCCAGGCTCTATCCCATTCCATGGAGACTAAATAAGAACACCCTGATGGGACACTATTTTCCTTCTTCTTGTGAATCCCCTCACACCTCATAAAATAATATATCCTTTGCACATAATAATCAAAACACTAAACATACAGAACAAAGAAAGGATATTAAAAGTTGCAAGGGGAAATGGCCAAGTAGCATATATAGGCAGACCTATTAGAATTACTCCTGACTTCTAAATGGAGACTGTAAAATCCAGAAGATATATGGATAGATGTGCTGCAGACTCTAATAGATGCTGATCCAGACTACTTATCCAACAAAACTATAAGTCAGCATAGATGGAGAAAATAAGATATTCTATGATAAAACCTGAAGCCGCAAAACAATTCCACACCAGTTAAGAATTATGGATAATAAAAGGGGTTATTTATTTAAGGGGAAAAACTTACAGATCACCATCCCAAACAACAGTCCTCTCGTCCAAACAGGAAACAGAGAGTCTAGCTGCCAAAACAGGAGCTGCAAGCAAGAGAGAAAAAGTGCCCCATTCTGGCTGCTTCTTAAAAGTATAACAGACCATGCCGCAGTGGGCTGGTATCTTAAAGACTATTGGCTAAAGGAGCAGAAGTTTCTGCACGAAACTAAAATAATATTTATCTACAAATTTAGCCCTATAGAAAGTACTAGTAGGAAAATTCCAACCTAACATGTTAACTACAACTGTGAAAACGCAGGAAATAAATAATACCAAGTCATCAAGCAAAAAGGGAAGCATACATATCACTACCAACACAACCAACAAAATAAATAAAATCAGCCATAATTGGTCATTTATATCTCTCAACAACAATAATCTCACTCTCCCCCCAAAGACACAGACTAACATAAGAGGTGAGAAAACAGGACGCATCCTTCATCATCCAAGAAACACACCTCTTCATCAAAGATAAACATTACCTTAGAGTAAAGGGTTAGAAAAAAGATACTTCAAAATGTACCTACAAAACAAGCTGGTGTATTCATTTTGATATCTAACAATATAATCTTCAAAGAAAAAGTAATCAGAAGATATAGGGAAGAGATCTACATACTTATTAGAGGAGAAAAAATCCATCAAGAAAACATTTCAATTCTCAACCCCTATGCCCCAAACATAAGGGCACGCAAGTATGTAAAAGAAATACTACTATAACTTAAATCACATATCACCCCTCACATCCTTATAGTAGAAGCTTAAATACCCAACTCTCATCAATAGACAGGTCATCTAGACAAAAATTAAACAGAATCACTGGAGCTAGTGGATGTTATAAACCAAATGGGTCTAATGGGTCTAATAGATGTTTCTAGAACATTTCACCTAAACACAAAGGAATAAACCTTCCTATTTTCACCTAATGGAACTTTCTCCAAAATTGACCTTATATTCAGACACAAAACAACAGTCTCAACAGATAAAAGAAAACTGAAATAACTTCCTGCATCCTATCAGAACACCACAGATTAAAGCTGGTTATCAACAACAGCAGAAAGCTTACAAATGCATGGAAACTGAACAATTCTCTACTGAATGAAAATATGAGTCAAGACAGAAATTCTGAAAGACATTAAAAACTTTTTAAAATTGAATGAAAATGAATACACATAATACCTAAGTTTATGGGACAAAATGAAAGCAGTTCTCATAGGCAGTTCATAGTAGCTAGTGCTTCCTTCAAAACAAAAAAAGCAAAACAAGTAAACAAACAAACAAACAGAACTTGAGGGATCTCATTCTAGCAATTTAACAGCACACCTGAAAGCTCTAGATCAAAAAGAAGAAATTACACTCAAAAGGAATAGATGCAAGAAATCAACTCTGTGGGCTGCTACTTTGTTCAGAGAACAGTGTCATAGGTCTTACAGAAGCTTTTCAGTTTCATGAGGTCCCATTTACTAATTCTTAGTTTTAGTGACTGTTGAAGTTGGCTATGGGTTTGCTATAAACTGCTTTTGTTACATTTAAGGATATCACTTGTATTCTTAAAGTTTTCCAGGATTTTTGTCATGAAGTAGTGTTAAATATTGTCAATGTCTTTTAGGCATGTAATGAGATGACCATGCCTTTTGTTTTTGTATTTCCTTCAATTTCTTTATATAGTGGATTACATTTATGGATTTCTGTGTATTGAAACATCCCTACATTGTTGGGTCTTTATGTGGTTTGGGTATTGGGTAACTGTGGACTCATAAAATGAACTGGGCAATGTTCCTTCTGTTTCTATTTTATGGCATAATTTCAAGAGTTTTACATTAACTCTTCTTTGAAAGTCTGGTAGCAGTCTCTTCTAAAACTAACTGGTCCTGGGCTTTTAGGAGTAGGAAGTTTTATTGACAACTTCTGTTCTTCAACATTTCTGAAGGTGCATTCCAATTTTATTGATATTTTCAAGGAGTCAACTCTTTTATTTTACATATATAGTCTTTCCTTTTTGTTGTTTTATGTATATTTTGCTCTTTTAATCTAGGTTCTGAAGGTGATAACTTGTTCTATTATTTTAAATATTCCTCCTTTTCTAATGAATGTATTTAGAACAATGGGCTCTCAGCACGGCTTTAGCTGTGACCCATCAAATTTTAAGTGCTATCTTTTTATTTTCATTCATATCAAATTTTAAGTGCTATCTTTTTATTTTCATTCATTTCAGCATACCTTTCCTTTTTTTTTTTTTTTTTTTTTTTTTTTTTTTTTTTGGTTTTTCGAGACAGGGTTTCTCTGTGGCTTTCGAGCCTGTCCTGGCATACCTTTCCTTTTTCTGTTTTTCTGAGTTTTCCTTTTGAAGTAATGAATTAAACCGTGTTTCTTACTCTCTGTGGTGGTTTGGAAAAAAAATTGTCCCCAAAGGAAGTATCACTATTAGTAGGCATGGTCTTGTTGGAGGAAGTATGTCACTGTGGGGGCAGGCTTTGACATCTCTTTTGCTCAAGCTTCCCTTGAGCAGTGAGTTGACTTCCTGTTGCCTTCAAGATGAATGGCTCTCAGTTCTAGTAGCATGTCTTGTTGATAATGGACTGAACCTCAGAAACAGTAAGCGAGACGCCCCAATTAATTATTTTCTTTATAACAGCTGTCATGGTCATGATGCCTCTTCATAGCAATGAAAACCCAATGAAGATAGTTTCCAAATACTTAGATATATTTTTCTTTTATCTTTTATTGTTTATTTGTAGTTTGACTCTTCTTGTCAGATAACATTCTATAATTTTAACGACTTAGAAGTTATATATGCCTTCATTAAATTTTACATTTCTGACTACTTATACTGTATGAAGTGTATTGTGAGCACATTCACTCCTAATCGCCGTAACTGCCTCTGACTCCTCTTACCTCCTGCTGCCCACCCTTTCTTTTTCCTATTTGCCTACTACTTTCATTGTTTGTTTGTTTAAATCTCATGGCATTCACTGCCCCTGTGTGTTTATGATGGTCACCCAAGATGCAACGTATTTCAGTTTCTGTCTCATTGGGCACTTTAGCAGAAGGTAGGTAGTGCTGCTTCATGGCACGTGTAATGGAAAATTAACTTGTTAAATTCTCTTATATTCATTAGAATTTTATTTTTGTTCTAAGTTTTGTTGAAAACAGTGAATTAATTTCTTCAGACATTTCTGGATTTGACCATTTCCCAGTTCATGTTTGTCTTGCATTTGCAGAATGCAACCGTTTTATATATATCAAGATAATTCTTTTTAGTGGACGGATCCTTTTAACAATCTATAATGCTCTTTTCTACCATGGCTAGTATTCTTTGATCTAGATTGACCTCATCTGGTATCATCAATATCATCTTATAGATGTTTATTCCTATTTACCTTTGATTAGTGTATGCATAATGTGTCTCTTTCCCTGTTTACTTTCGAGTTGTCTGAATGCCTCATAGACATTATAAATTTGGATCATGATTCATAATCTATCCTAAACTTTGTCTTTAATTTGCACATTTAGACTACTTAGATTAAACATAAATATTGTGCAATTTGTGTTGAACTACTATTTGTTGTTTTTTCTTGGTATTTGTTTCTGTTCTCTCTTTTTTAATATTTCTATCAGTTATTTGAACATTTGTTTTAGAACTCTAGTTTTGTGGATTTATAGTAATATTTGATGTTTCTTTTTAAAATTTTAATTTATTTTAATTATTGTCAAAGTAAATTATGGAATTTATCCCTCATGCTAGATTTTTTTTTTGTAATTGCTATGGGTAATTCATTAACCATGAAACTTATTAGGAGATCACTCATTTTACTTTTATTTTTTCTGTAAAACGGATGAGGGTTACATTTTCCTGTGTCACTTTACCTCTCCCATTAATGTCAAGTGTTATGAGTACTTTACCTATGCATTTTATAGCCTTGTTAGAAGGACTGTAACAGTTTGCGTCAACAAATAACTTAGACATCTCAGAAAGAAGTTAAAGCCCAATACATTTTAATGACAATTGTGAATGTGTAAGATAACAGAGAATAATACATATATTTTCATTCACATATATGAATGATATTAATGGGAAATTTTCAGCAAACCAACGCCAATGTAAATTATGACTGTAAAGAACAATCTCAAAAAGACAAACTATCACATTTATAGATACTTTTTCCCCTTTTTTTTTTGTTTTTTTGTTTTTTGAGACAGGGTTTATCTATGGCTTTGGAGCCTGTCCTGGAACTAGCTCTGTAGACCAGGCTGGTCTTGAACTCACAGAGATCCGCCTGTTTCGGCCTCCCGAGTGCTGGGATTAAAGGCGTGTGCCACCATCGCCCGGCTCCATTTTGTTTTTTCTTACTGATGTTTTTTGTCCTTTCAAAACTATTTTTATTATTTTCATTGTTAATTGACCATTACTATAGGGTAGGCATACTGGCAACAATTTACTTAGTTACCCATAATTTTAAAATATTTCCCCTTTTGCTGAACAACATTTATACTGGATAAGGATCTGTGTTGGCAATGATTTTTCTTTCATCACTTCGGAAATACTGTGTTATTTTCTTCGACTACTCTGCTTTTTAAGGAGAAATCCATTGTTCAAATACATTTTCCTTAAAGTTGAAGCTTCTATTTTCCCTGCCTGCTTTTAAGTATTTTTCCATTGTCTAATTTTCTAAAGTTAAATTATGGTTTGTTTTGGTATAGGCTCTTCTCCTTCATATTATTTCGATGTCTAACAGCTTATAGAATCTTTTATGTTTCTTGTTCAGTTTAAGAAGTTTTCAGACATTATTTCTTTGGGTATATTCCAGTCCTTCTTCTTCTTGACATGAATGCTGTATCTTTGCATAAATCCCAGAAGGCTCTGACACTCTTGTTTCTCTTACCACAGTATTATTTGTGTCTCACTCAGACTGTGCATTTACTTATTTGCTCACACAGCTGGCTTTTCTATTTCAATGTGGAATGGTGAGATTTTTATTTTTAAATTTTAGTTATTTCAATTCTAAAATTTCCATTTTTTTTTGCTGGTGTTTTCTATTTCTGAATATTCATCTCATTGGCTCACCGGAGTAGTTTTATGCTGGTGCTTCACAACCTTCATTAAATAATTCTAATATTTTTTATCTTAATATTGACCTTTGTTGAATTTCTTTGTGATTGAGCGATTCATTATTCTTCAGTTGATGGGTGATTTTGTTTTTGCTCAAATTTCAATGTTGTCTAATTGTTACTAACCCCAGGTCTTTAAACGCTCCATTTGAACCAGGCTAAGTTTAACTATGATGTTATTCTGATCCGGGAGGGGCTGTCACTGTGCTATGTTCTATACTCCAGTATTTCTGCACAGCCCCTGCTGATTGCAAGGATAATCAGGTCCTCACTAATGCTAAACAGCAGTGGAAGTCTAGTGTTCACTACTAGTCTCCACTGATATTCTTGTCAATGAACTTACTAACTCCCAAAGGAAATCAAGTGTCCAAATCCTCCCCTAGTGTCATCTGATAGCGTCCTGTCTGGTGGAAATGGCAAAGAATTTTCTGTGGTATTTTGTTAAACTGGATATTAGCTAAAGATTTTTATTTTATCTTGCTAGGCTACCAGAAAATTTACCAGAAAAAAAAGAAATTACTTGTCTAGAGAGGGTGGCAGGCTTTATCTTATCTGTCCTTCCTTGTTTAATGGTTTTTTTCAATACCAATCTGATATACATGAAGTTAAAACAAAACAAAGTCAGAAAACAAAACAGGAAAGTTATCACTGTGACAATCCTTGGACCAACTTTGATAGCCTTATGCTTGCCTTATTTTGTATGTGAATCATGTTTTAAATTTATATTTAGCAATGGGAGTAGGAAAACTATTTCCAGGACACATTTCCTTTTAAATATATTTTCATTCAATTTTCTTTGGCAATTTATAAACTTTTCCTTTGTATCTTAACAATTACACACTGAATTTGTGCTGCTGCCCATATGGAAAATGCCACTAACTCAGATATCACCGTGTTGTGTAACAGCTTACTCCATGATCCCAACATTCCATCCTGTAGGAAGCTTCTTAAGCAGGAAGCTGCACAACTCAAAATAGCCTCAGGAAGTCCCTGAAACTGATCAGATTCACTAGGCCTCTCCCTGTCAGAATAAACAATAAATGGTGACCATTCCTTTGAGATAGAATGAATCTGAACTGCAAATAAGACTCCAGACAAGCAAATCTGCCAAGGAGATTCTAAGACCAGCTGCTTTGAATGAAGCAGAAACTAGCCAAGCTGCCTGGAAGAGGCTTCCACCAACTGAATAACTTTGAAAAGACCCTCTCCAACCTGTTGAGCTGCCTATCTGCTGGGCAGTGTGCTCTGGGTCTTTTACCATTTATAAACTGTCATCCATGCTGGGGTGAGCCTTGGTGATGTAGCTGACTTTGAGTGACTTCTGCTCCTGTATGTAACCCTTCTCCCATACACCTGTGAATAACCCCAATAAAACTCATTGGTTCATGAAGTTGGACTTTGGTGGTATCCATACTTTGGTTTATTGTGGAATTGCTATCTAAGATGAATAGATATGTGTTACATATCCTGTGAAAAGTTTTGTCATAAAACACACTGATAAATTACTTTTGAGTACAAATTTATTTTTAGCATCTTGCCAAATGAAAATGTAGATAACTAGTTCATGGATCTCTGATATACATATGTGTTAAATAGAGAACACATAAAAGGATGTGCAGAGAACAGCATGTCCCTGGTAACTTACAAAAGAGTTTCTTTATTTGAACTGGACAGCTGTTGGTATTGACATTTAGCAATAACTTGTTAGGATGATTATCCCAAGTCCCTTGTTAATGGTGCCCATTGCTTTGTGTTATTTCTCTAGAACCTCCTTGGAGTGAATGTCTTATTTTAATACATCTTTTTCCATGTTCCTAGGATCATTCTCTATGACGTTAGTTCTCTGATGTATTACTGAAGGTTTAAGATAATTCCCAGTTTTATGCACTTTATTTTAAATATTTCCCATCTTCTCAGATTCTTCTGAAGAAAAGAAAAAATATACATGTTTGTTTTTTAAAGAGATAGGTTTTTTTTTCCCCACCAGTTAACTCATATAACTTATTTGAAAACTTGCTCTTTTGGGCTGTAACCCTAGAGGAAGATTGCTTGAATGTGCTTAAGATCATTGAGCTTGCCTGCTTGAGTCTCACTCGGGCTTCCTTGAATTGCTAGTGACACGTGCAATGACTTTTCTCAAGAGGAACTATGCTTAAGCAAAGCTACATATCTGAGAGAGTAAAAATTTTCCTGTTAGCACTTTTCTCTGGAGATGATTCTGAATTCATTTTCCATCTGGAAGACTTTGCTGAGATGGAGTTTATAGCAGTGCATCCTTATGGCATATATCAGTGTCCTGGCACATAACCTGCCCGAGGATAGATTTCATCTGAACTAATGGGAAGATGAATGTGTTTACCTCTGTGCTGTTCCTTCCCCCAAATTGCCCTGTCATTTAGACACAAGGCTCAACTTGTAAAATTGCACCATGGACTGACTGAGAGCAACAAACATATAATTTTATTAATCATGTCTTCACTAATTAAAATGGCATGTCAGGAAAGTATCCCCTATCTTATACCATAATAAACAACCCCTTCATATTGCAATTTGTTTTCTGAAATGTTGGCCACTTCTCAGGGATAGATAGATTGATGGCTTTACTAGTTGTATCCCAAGTACTATGTAGAAAAATAATTATTTTGGACTTCATGCAAGCCTCTCAGTGCCCCATACTACTGACGGTGTCCTTTGTGAGTCACAATGAGATTTACTGCTGAGAGTCCAGGAGCAGAATAAACATCACTAAAAGGCAGACAATACTGTGGCTTCAGGTAGTCCAGAGCATCATCCAGAGCAGGTTAGCCCTGTAGGACTCACTAAAAGAGAGACATTGTCACTGCATCAACTTGTGCGTTTGGAGTAGACGAAGTATGTAGTAGATAAAATTTTATTGATACTCAATAAAAATAGCTGTTTGGGGATATCTTTGTAGACTTATTAAATGTTAGGTTAATAGTTTCAGATTTCAAGAACAGAAAGCAGGATGCACTCTAGTGGTTCATTTGAGACCAAAGTTTGTCATAATTGACAAAGCCAACTGAGAACCTCTCCAACTTTGGAGGTTGGAAGTTTTCAATGCCTTTCCTAGCACATGAAAATGCCTCAGATCATCTGTTTCTGAGTATCGGGACAGTGTCATAATAGTTCCCATTTCTGATGCAGTCTCACTTCAGGCATAGACTGGCTTTATAGAGTAATGTTTATTTACTTATTGTTCTGTTTATTGTTAAAGCAAAAGCTAATGTATGATGAATTTGATTTTTTTGTCAGGCAGACATGAGTAAGTACTTAACATGGATTAGCTACCTTAACTTTTATGCTTTTAAGAAAGCATTAAATTAACCTAACCTACACATGGGGGAACTGTAATCCAAAGAGTTTAAATACTTGCTCAAATTCTGACAGCTAATAATGACAACATGACCTGTATTTGATGAGTTGTATGAAGAAACAGATGATAAAAATTTACAAAGATAACAAAATGGTATTCAGAGACTCAGAAGTATGAAATTAAGCAAAGCAATGTTCTAGATTAGAGTTTTTACTCTTCTAAAACTGGAGTTTTATTGTTTCAGGTGTCAAGTACATTCAGTTTAGAAATAGCACAGAGTTTGGGGTATGAATATTGTGAATTTAGGTGGTAAAGCTCTAAGGGGAAAGCTATCCTAACTGCTGGAAGTGAAGGAATACCACAAAGTAACACCACACAACAAACCTCAGACAAGAAATTTATTGTGAAAGACAAAAGGTGCTGGCTGCCTCTGAAGAAGCAGCATGGAACTGAGCAGGAGACAGACTTATATAGGGCTTCTTGTGGAAGGAGGTTTTCTGGTTGCATATTTCTTGGGTGGGAAAATGGTAGGTTTTGAGATGTGAGGATAGGTAGGATTTCAGAAATTGGTGGGTTTTGAAGCTCAGGAATTGATGGGTTTGTGTCCTCATGGACTGGTAGGTTTTGGGGCTCAGAGATTGGTGGGTTTTGGAAGGTTTTCAAACATGGAAGTAATCTCAGATTCTTTACTTTACAGTAAAGATTTTCATGTTATAAGAAACACAAAGGTCCTCAGGCCTTAAAAAAGCAAAGGATGAGTAAAGAAGAAGCCACGATAAGCAGAGGAACTGTACATTGATGAGCAGTGAGGGAGAAAAGGAGGAGGGTAAGGTTATGATTCAGCAAGGGCTTTACATTTTCATTGAAACCAACATCTTGACACTACATGGCATTTTCCAGAAAACAAAAACTCTCATAACACTTCTGTATATAATCTTCCCATCTTCACATCTCACGAATGAGATAGTGTTTTCAGTGATAACTCCAGTTTACAGATGGAAAATCTGAAATCAAGAGCATGAGATTAACAAGTAATAAGGGCAAATGACAGGAAAGAGTTTAATACAATCTGATATATAACTGTAGGAAATGTCACAGGACTGATGTTTTTGTGACAAAAGCAACTGCTTTAAAGTTGTGTAGGAAATACAGAGGGTGAGTGTAAGAGTAACAAACAAGAATTTCGCTAAGCAATGCAGTGTTGTCTGCCTCCCAGGGCTGCTGTGGATAAAGTGGAAAATGAAACGCAAGGGCTTGTAGCTTCTAAAGTGGATGGAGGAGGCAGAGTAAGAGGAAAAATCAACAGAGGTCTCTAGGCTTCTACTGGAACATCAACTAAGAAGCTCATAGTGGTATTCATGGCAGTGAACAAGAGGAAAGACTGAGGAAGAAAATTATGTTAAGTCAGCTTGGCTGTGTGAAGAGTGGGGTGATTACTCAGCTCCTAAGGGGACATACCGGGTAGAAGATGAACCTGTGACACTTGGACCTTACTGGAGAGCTCGTGGAATGTTTTGTGTGTCAAAGTCAAAGGTTTTTGGGAAAATATATCCGTTTTCATAAGTAAGTCTTGACCTAAAATCTGGGTGTGTTTTGGTAGAGGCTTGAACAAGGAATTTCTGTTCTCTCTTTAAAAATTTGTTAGATGGTCTTGTACTTTTACTGGAGAGAAAACCAGTTTACATTTTTGATAAAGTATGATTGCCAGTGTGAGCAGAAATGAATCTGTTATTTGGCATTTTTCTTTCTGTCCTGAAATTTCAGAATCTTGGGATTCATCACATCTGATATTACTGGGTACATTTCTGCAGAAGTTCAGGAGAACTGTCAATTTCAAATTCAACTTAGCATGCCCACGAGATCATAAAGGGTGTAAGGTGAGTACAGACTTCTAATAGATGGCAGCTGTTCGTGCAAAAGTATCGCTTTCCAAGAAGGTTCAAGCCTAACATATTGAAAATATACAGGTTTATCCTGGGACCATCTGTGTGTTTCTGGTATCAATAATTTGATGATCCTTTTTGATACTTCCCAATGTGTAGTGTGTTTGTGCCTGTGCAGTTTTTTCCCTTCAACCTGAATTTGTTCTCCAAGAATTTAAGCAAATCCCTGCACAATGTAAGTGGGATTGCTGGGCCTGCCTTACATTTCAGGATCTCTATGAGAAGTAGAAGTTGAATTGACTTCTCTTCCGGAGCTCCAAATAGAAATGCACTTTGAAAGGAAAGCCAAGGGCAGAACACCTTCGTTTTCTTACAGCTCTTTTGTTTAACTAGAAATTCCCCGTGGACAATCAGCTGGTTTCGTGACTTATAAGCTGTATATATTTGAATATGGTAATGTCTCTAAAATCAGAATGCTTCTTACAGTTATCATTGACAGTATATTTTGTTTCCTGATGATATATAAAATAACAGTGGGCTTTACAATTGATGGCATTTTATGTTAGTGAAAATCCCTAGTTAACAAGGTTAACATGACAAGTGATAAGGAACCAATGTACACAGAAAGACAGTGGACAATCTCAAGTCAATATTGAAATTAATGATATAAATGAGACTGGTGGTTGGATATCCCTTGATTGGGATGCCTTTTTAGATAGGTAACACACTAATTATGTTAGTGATTTCAAAGCAATATTTATACCATGACATGTATATTATTTTCTTAAATACTTATATTAATTATGCTTATATATAAACTTTGAAGAGATCTAATTTATATTATGTGTTGTACAACTTATTCTTTATTCTAATTTAGTTTAAGGAACCCCTAGTGACTTTCCAAAGGAAAGAAAAAAAATTCAAACAAAATGTCTTAATCAAAATATGTGGAGCCAGGATCATCTTTGCTAATTGACATTCAAGAATTAGAGCTATATTGAAGATGCTAAAACACAAAATTAAGACATATTCTTGTTTTAATGTTTTAAATACTCATTTATGAACATTTTTCTCTAAACACTCCATTTCTGAAACCTTGCTAATAAACTTCTATGTTCTTCTCCTTTAGGTATAGCTTAGCAAAGACAATTTGACAAATAGAAGCATTTGGGCAAGGTAGGACATTTGTCAGTATCAGGTCTAGGGTTATACTATTTGCCCCAACCATGCACTGCTCTAAAAACCTTGACACATAGTCCATCAATCTGCTCATAAAAGGACAGTCCTATTTCTAAGGTGACAGTCTATTTGTGCCAGTCCAGTCAGTTAGCAAAGCTGCCTGGGAAATACACCAGAAAGGAAGAGGTGAGAGGCAGGGTATAAATTTCTAAAGATCTCAAGAAGCTAGACTTGTGGGCCAAGTGAGATATCATTCTGTCTTTTTAAGATAACAAAAGCACCTGGTGGACATGCTTCTCACAACACCAAGTCATCAACAAAGGCAACTTATTAACAGATGTCCTCTTGTCACTACTTGAGTAGAGAATACCCTGGCAGGGACTGGACTTCAGCTCCTTCTGATGTTCTTCCCATATTGCCCTGGATGGTATGGTTGATGGATTTCACAAATGCTGTAGAACTTCTTTAAGAAAGCAAACATTTTTCTATTTACCAATTTCTGCTTAGATTAAGACAGTTTTTCACTCCATGCTGGGGTCACTAGGAGCATCATGATGGGTTAATACAACGAACTTTGGCAAGTGGGGAAAAAATCATTCAGCATGATATGTCAGTTTTATGAAATGATGATAGCAAGATGAAGGTTATTTTCCGTACTTACTATAGTCCTCCTACGTTGAATCCCAAAGGAGGTGATTGGTGAACCACACTCCCTATCAGTAGCACTGATAAAACGCAAGTGTGGGCTTGATAACCCTGTACCCATTCTGCCCAGCAGCCCCATTCCCAAAGTGCAATAAATTATCATAGACGAAAATGCCATATTTATCTACAGAATGCTGGCTGTATAAATGAAGCTTTAAACCAGCGGTTTGCAACCTGTGGTTATCAACCCCTTGGCAAACATCTGTCCCCCAAATGATTTACATTACGGTTCATAACAGTAGCAAAATTGCAGTTATGAAGTAGCAACAAAATAATTGGATGGTTGGGTTCATCACACATGAAGAACTGAATTAAAGGGTCGCAGCATTAGGAAGGTTGAGAACCATGGCTTTAAACTCTTAACTAGCCTCTAATTTCATCTCATCAATTGTGTATGTGGGAATTCTGCCATAGCCTCATCTCCTGGCAGCTGAAAACCTGGTATTAATGGTAGCCTGGGAAATAGTCAAAAAAAAAAAAAAAAAGAAGGAATGAGACCCTTTGGGATATGCTGGAGAGTGTTTTGTCTAAAACACTATGAAGTAGAGAGATCTTGGCTGAGATCTTAGAGGAACTTCTCTTCTGCCAGAATAACAGCTGAGCAGCTGAGTTTAGTTCTATATAATGGAGGGTTGACTAAGAACGCAATAATAATACTGTTTTGTTCTGTGTTGACTTGGTGGTCTAAGAATTTGTAACAACAATAATAATGAATATAACCACCTCCTCATTTTTTTTTTTACAAATACTAATGGAATGGGTAAGGGGTCACATGTCAGGGATTAAATGGTAAATAATGTTTATGTGATTTATACATAGGCATTGAGTTGAAAAAAATGAAAAATAACCTTCTACTTCGGGAACTCCAAGTTAGTAAATGCCTAGTAACCTATTTTGTTTCCAAATTTAATTCAGGAGTTTAGAGCAGGTGACTCCTACAGTTTCAGTAAATACTTAGAATGTACTATTCCCAGATTTGAGTTTCAGGCAAAATATATTTGTCATTGGTTAGTTTTGCAAAGCAGTGGTTTGGTTCTTTATATATGACTCTGAGTTGTCTTAAAATATGCCACTGAGGTATTAATAGTTTCTTTCACAGTCAGGAGATATGTGGCATGTGTTGAAAGATGGTAGTTGCTTAGGGGAGAGCTACTATGAGCGATGGTACGTTATTTCCATGTTTTTGTTTCAACTTGTAGGTTTTCAGAACTGAAATTATACCAGCATTTTTGCTGAAGTTGTACAAATTGCTAATTTTGCCGAGCCTTATCTTTTAGTATAATTAATAATGATAGAAGTAATTTTAGAATGTACACTTTATTCATATTCATTCTGATTGCCTTTAGCCTATTACTTCTTATCATTGACTTAAATGTAATACTGAAGTGTTAAGTACACTCACAGATTTAGTGGATTAGATGATAAGCAAATAACTTGGAAATAAAACATGGTTGTTTCTCTCCCTAAGTATAATGGTAACTTTTATGACACCATGGATAAATAGGAGGCCATATTTATGTTGACATGTAGACCCTGGGTGCTGTTTTAAGTCAGTCTCACATATTCCTAAGTTCATAAATGGAGGTATTTAACCAGAGGAATGTTTATCAAATAGATAAAGAGTGGGAGAAATTAAAGGAAATGTGTATCACCTGGAAAAAAAAGACTTCAAGAGAAAGGAGAGGTAGGTATTATGGGAAGGGAAACTAGTGCCCTGGGATCCGTTGGAATTAAATTTCTTCAGCAGCTCGTTCAAAATCTAGGGTTTCTTGTGATGATCATTTTCCTGCTTTTATAGTTAACTGAAGATGGAGTCACTAGGACCCCTTAGAATCAATATCTAAAATTTGGACAGAAAGCTAAAACAAAGGTTGAACTTTGTAAGAACAAATGTTTTATTTTTCTTTTTTCCTCATGACTTTAATGTGTTTGGGATGAGTTATTACTCCTTCCTGAATATATACAATTCTTCAAAATCATTCATTGTCAATTGGTTGTTCAAGTCAATCACAAACACAATGGTATGGTATAGTGCCTTTAGGTTATTTGGTCATGAAAATAGAGCCCTCATAGTTAAAAGTAGAGGTTACAGATGTCTCTTTTGCCTTTTCTATTTGGGGACATAATATATATTGTAACCTTGACCAGGAAGAACTGGTATATTGCTAGATGCTACATGGGTACTGAGAATCAAACCCTGGTCCTCTGTAATAATAGCAAGTGCTCTTATCCACTGAGATGTGTCTCTAGCCTCACCCAGAGTGTTATTTTTAAAATGATTTTGTGTGTACGTATATGTTTCTGAGTGTTTGTGAGTATACTACATGCCTGAATGAGCCAGCAGAAGGTGTCAGATAGTCTGGAATGGGAGTTTGAGATATTTGTAAGCTGCCATGTGGGAACACTTGGACCCAAACACAGGTTCTCCACAAGAGACGTAAGTAGCTCCTAGTGACTGAGCCATCTCTCTAGCCCCATTCAGCATTTTAAAATATGAGACTTGCTGTATTGTAAAAAACCTTGAATAAGAATTGTATTGTGTGCATGCCCTCACTTCTGGGTTCCAGCTGAATGCATGATCTCCCAAGGGGACATTGTGCAGGCAAAGTCTGAAGAGAGAGAGCACCTTGATACATAGTTTCTGTTGTGAATGGAGTTTTGGCATTTCACCTTGCCCATCTCTACATACAGAGCTAATAGTTATTCTGTCTCAATCCCTTTGCTTCCATATTCCTACCCCAACATAATAAGAAGAGGCATATTTTATCCATCAAGCCTAAGAAAAAGAGAGTCTCTTGAGGTGAGATTGTTAAATTTTTAAATCAAATTCCGAGTGACGCGCTGATGAAGCTACCATGTTTCTGTGTTTGCATGTCATAGATTTAATTTCCTCTTGCTATTAGTTTTAGTCTTTAGTATTTAACTTCTGTTGAGGACACAGTTTTAGTTTGTAGCCGAACAGAATGGCACTGGAAGCTAAGCCCTTTGGATTTACAATACTGGAGAGCTTTCTTTTCATTTTGCTCTTCCTCAAATGGACAAAGAAGCCAAAGTGAGCTCCTGTGGAAGTCAGTTGATTGCTTTAGTCAGTTATGGCATATCGGGTGTGAGCAGAGAGAAAACTAAGCTGCAATAAACCCTACCCTCATCGTCACCTCTCTCAGACAGTGCTGCCTGGCTCATGTTGCCCCATATTGGTTGAGTTGTTCTTCCAAGTGCGTCAGTAGCTGCTAGAAGGCGCTCATCTCATTTCACTGCTCTCTCAGGTCTTCATTTTAATCTTGGGTCCGTGTTATTCTTTTATCAAGCTCTTCCCTTTATCTCTGAATTTATAGTTATCAGATTTATAAAAGTGACCCAGAGGACTGGCCACTGTAATACAACTGTAAGATCTGGTGCCGAGTTCACGAACAGTTCTTTCTCTGTAAAATTCTCTTCCACCTCCAGTCTCAAATAAATTTAGCTATAAATATTAAATATTAAACATTCCTTCAGCTATAGGCAAATTTAATGTCAGGATATAGGATCCTGAGAGGTGTTCTAGGAACATTTATATATAGAAAATTTTTACAGTAATGACTTTTCTAACCTTTAATATTTCAGAGAAAGGCACAAACCGAGCTCCAGCAGAGAAGAGCATAAAAACAGTATAAACAGAAGATGATAAAACAATTAGGAGGGATCTTTTATTCTCTCAACATTTTTCCTACTATTGAAATAGATTTTTTTTTAAAATGTAATGTATTGTGATTACAGCTTCCCCTACCTCCTTCTCAGTTTCTCCTACCCCTCCTCCATCCAGATCTACCCTCTTTCTGTCTCTCATTAAAAAGCAAAAAAAGGCTTCTATGTGATAATAATAAAATAAGACAAAACAAAAACAAATTGGAATAGGAAAAACAAACAATGAGTAGGAAAAGAATTTTAAAAAAAAGGTACAAGAAACAGATATAGGCGCAGGGACCCACTGACATACATCCAGAAATCTCATAAAAACACCAAGAGGAAACCATATTATATACACAAAACCTATAGGGGAGAAAAAGGGAAAACCAAATAAAATAAAAATAAAACATTAAAAAAAAAGTCCAGACACAACATTTTGAGATAAGAAACCTCCAAAGATGCCTTTGAGTCCATTTTCAGTTGGCCCTGTTCTGCTGGGCATGTAGCCAACCCTTAAAAGTAGTTTGTTTTTCCAGTGAGACTAGGAAAAACAAAACAAAACAAAATGATTTTTCACTTGCAAGTGAGAATCAATTGGAAACAACTTCTGAGTTAAGGATGGGACCCTGTGTTCAGTTACCCTTTCAGCTCTAGGACCTCCTGTGGGTCTGGTGCGTGTTGCCTCTGTTTCTTTGAGTTATATACTTCTTTCCTGTTGTCTCTAGAAGGCCTTGTTTCCTTGGTGTCCTCTTTCTGCTCTGTTTCTTACACCCTTTCTATCCCATTTCCTGTAGGGTTTAGGACTGTGCATTCTGAGGTCTCCCGCTTTCTGCATATTGTCTATCTCTACAGCTCTGTATTTGTTTCAGTTTGCTGCAGCTTCTCTGATGATGGTTGAGTAAGGCACTGATCAGTGAGTATGTGGGAGGGTCGCTGCAGGCTTTACAACAGTCAGGGAAAAATCGGCAACATGAGGTAAGAAACACTCAGGTCAGTCTGGTTTTCATAACCAGTGCTGGGCTGAGACTTTTTGGATTACGACCTAAGTCATTTTAATTTAGCCAAAGTTAAGCACAGTACAAGTTTTAAAACAACAAAACACAAACAAAACAAAACAACAACAATGAAAAAACTTTTCCTGATAACAATTAACTCAGCCCCAAGAAAACAACATTTGCAGACACATTTACATTGAGATTCTTACAAAGTACACCCGGCATCTCTCATAAGAATGGTACTGGTGACTCAGAGATAGTATACCACGATTATGGTATAGGAAGAGTGACCGAGGTAAACATCATGCCTGTGGGGTCAGGCCCTATGATAACAAAAAAGACACTTAGGCTGCTGGAAAGTAAAACTAGTGTCTTGCAAGGTTGAGTTTTATGGCCCAAAAGTGATGCTCAGGTTTGAAGGGAAAAGGGTTTGGGCTGACTAAAGGTAACAAAGGATTATCAGATGGTAAACTGCATTTCCCTCAGCATACTGGGAAAACAGTTAAGCACCTCATTTTATTGGAGGAATAAGCTGTGTGTTTAACTTTCTTTTGGCTTCTCCAGTGCTTATCTTTGTGCACAAGGCCTTTTATGCCCTTTATATGAGTATAGCAGAATGTCATTAGAAGCCATTTTATTGTTGCATTTCTTTAGCATCTGGTTTTCTCTTCCATCCCTGGGCTACCTAGTTTCAATTTCTTTGTCACCTGAAAACTGTGGGGTATGGGTTTAATCTCATGGAGTGGTCCTTAAAACAAATAAGATATTGGTTAGTTAGTCCCACAAGCTTTGTGCCAAATTGTACTAGCAGATCTTGTAGATAGTACACCATAAATCAAAGGGTTGTAACTGGGTTGGTGTTTACTTCCTCCTTTGGTAGTGTGCAGAGTACCTTCTGGATAGAATGCAGTAGAGGGGAAGGTTTATGGGTAGATACTAGCTCAAATTCCCCGTTCTCAATGAATTGTACAGGTGTTATTTTTAGCAATAGTGCCCTGCCGTCACTTTGTGGAGAGGAAAGTATAGCATTTGCAACAGCCTGGGTTGTTTGGGTGTTCCCATGGTACTCCCTTGTTCACCATCTCCATTAGATACAATCCACTCCTGTACTGAAGCTTCATTTGATGCTGAGAGATGTCCAGTTGTAGCTCTGGCTTCTCTATTATTTGACGGTTTTGGATGTGAAGTTGGGGAAAATCTTTTCCAGTTTAGGAGTCTACTGCCTTGTCCGAATGATGGTGTCCTTTTGTATACAGAAGCGTTTCTGTTTCAGAAAGTTCAACTTATTAATTGTTGATCTTAGTTCCTATACTAATAGTGTTCTTTCTCTCAATATCAATTTCCTGATTAGAATGATAACCCCATGCCTTCATTTTACTAGGCGAGCATTGGTACGGCTGCTATCTGTGCTTTGAGGTCCGCCATTTCTTCCAGGCTTATCTTGGTCATGCGAAGGAGGAAAAGGTAATTAATCCACACATTGTGCTTAACATTTCATCAAAAGAACTCTAATCTTCCTTTGTTTGAGAAAACACTTATGTCTTGGGCATATGTAATTACACCTGACAATCTTCAGCTTACAAAGGAAACTGGCGGGGAACATCAGAGTGAAAATAACGACGTGGTGAGAGCCCCGGCTTTAAGGACACCATAAACAAAACAGGGAAGCATCTAAAAAAGTAATCAAAATTTCATCTACTCTGCATAATAACTAATGGTGACAAGCATGTTGGACATCTTAGCCATCCTATTTTCTCCACCTAGTTTCTCTACTGCTGGACCTTCAAGGTCAAATGTAGGTAAGAACCCACAGGGACTTATTTTGTGCTGTAAAGGGCACAATTATGTCCTGTCGTGGCTGTTGCTTCTGGCGGCACGGTGGCTTTGTAGCTTTGCACAGTTTGAGTATTTTAAAACTTGTAATTGTGTCATAACAGTCCTGCAATTTTGTGCGTTTTGTGGCCCTAGGGAGAAATTGTGGTCAGTTATCCAGTCACCGCGTTACACAAGTCCATGGTTCTCTATTGTGTGGGCTTAGACTTCTGCAGACTGGACTCGAGTTTTTCTGCCTGTTGACATTTTCTGGGAGGATTCATTTCTCAAAGACTGTTGAAAGGCCATGCACAATCCCCTAAGAACCTTATTTTTAACAGGAACGTTTAGAGATCACTCTTCCCAACAACACAATTTCTATTGTTTATAAAAATTATAGCAAATTAAACACTGAATAGTGTCACAACCAATATCCAGAGGTTCTGAGTGAGGTCAAGGTGTTATTAATGTGAAAAATTGGCAGCCTTATGACAGGCATCATTATACTTTAAATATCTATTAAAATTTTACTCTACCTGTTTTACAGATATCCCAGTTAACTCATGATATAACAACTAAAAGTGTAGGCATGAAGCGTTTTCACCAAAAATAGAGACTGTGAGGTAATGTACTAGCAACCTAATTTACTCAATCTACATTGCATATATACGTCACAAGAATCCTGTTGTATATAATAAGTACAGTAATTTTATCTGGCAGTTCAAAATAAGTAAAAGACAAAACTCTTACTTCCATGTGTAAAAGCATTGCTTAGGCCAGACACACAACTTCACTCTCTTTCTTTGTAATTTTCTCTGTGATTTACCAGAAGATCAGGATCCACAGATTGGAAGCTACTAAGATAAGTTATCAAGTGAACACAGAGCACTCTTCGTAGGCAGAATTGTGTTTTGTATGCCTTCATTTAAAAAAAAAATAGAGGAAATTCTCACATGTTACGTGCTGGATTAAGAAAGCCTGTGAGGCTAAACTGAAAATCTGCCTGTAAATGCTCCATGTCTCCGTAAGAATGATGCCACTTGAGAAATGAGCACGGTAGATGTTCATGTAAGCTGACTATCCTCCTGCCTACAGTTTTTACTATATTTGCATAATCATGCATTGTCTTGTAGTTATAGAAGGCAGATATGTTTGCAATCATTTGATACAAAAATATTAACATGGAAAATTTTGCAAATACGAAAATAAGTAGCCCGATAGGGCACAACTTCATCATAGATAACTTCTAGTAACCAAGAGTTGGAAGTCTTTTCTCAACTCTCATTCATTTATTTCTTAGCCATTTTGTCAAGAAATCTCAGGTACCCTGAGTTCCAAGGAATTTGTTTCCAATAATTACTGACTTTGTTAAAATTTATGTCACTTTTAATCACAAACTGTTAGTATTAAATATATCTGAAAACCACCATTCTTAAAATTTGATTAATTGTCTAAAATATCCCTACCTTAAAATTTGTTCAAATACAAACATGAACCATACAGAGAACTTAGTAGAACTTGTAAATTCATTTTCCACTGTAGTATTTGTCACATATTGGTTGAAAAATAGACCAGGTTTACAGATTTAGTTTTTCTAGATTTCGGTTTTGGCTGCTTGTCATGGTCTGCCCTTGATTCATCTGACTAATTTATCCATTTTCCTATAAATTATAAACCTGACATCTTAATTGATTCAGTCTCACTTTTAAAGCAAACTCTTCAAATGACACCAGAAGAGATTCCATGGACCTCCCAGGTCATCAGGATAGGAGAATGGTTCGCTTTCACACCGGAGTGGCCCATGCCACCAGAGCCTCAGCTGCCTTTCCCTACTGAGTTCCAAGTCTCTTTCTTTTCTGTGAAGTTAGAGTGTCATGATTTTTAATTTTTAAATAATTTGTTGCTAAATTTGTTTGATAAAGAATAACTCAGTTTAGCAATACTGCTATTGCCCAAAGCAGTGGTAGTAAAAGGGTATAACCCAGCTTTTATAACCTACCTTTGTCTATTTATTTTCAGAATGAAGAATTGTTATTGATGTGATTTCAAAGTTGATCAATTATTTGTGAAGAAATATTTGGTACATTTTAATCAGTCAAGATGAAAGCTTTTCTGATTTGCAAATCCCCTAGCTACTGACCAGAACTGGTGAGTTTACTCCTGTGACTCCATATTCCTTTTACTTTTTATTAGTTTTATGGTTTTTGTTTGGTTCTTAGCATAAAATATGCCAGGCCCATTTGGAATATACTGTGACCTAGGGACATGCATTTCCTTAATTTTGTTTTTTTAATATTAAATGACAATTTAATTTTAAATGAGGCTCTAAGGTTGCCAATTGTCAGAGATTCTCAGGGGACAGAACTTGACAGTTCATACTTCTTTTTTTTTTTTTTCTTTTTTCAAGACAGGATTTCATTGCAGCTTTGGAATCTGTTCTGGAACTAGCTCTTGTAGATCAGGCTGGCCTAGAACTCATAGAGTTCCACGTGCCTCTGCCTCCTGAGTGCTGGGATTAAAGGCATGCGCCATCACTGCCCAGCTCAGTTCATAGTTCTTTATGGGTGAGAAAATGTTTCAGGAATTGATAGTGGTACTAGCATTTTTACATTTCAGATTGTAAGGTAGATACTTAAGTCCTCTAACTTTTAATTTGCAAATATTAAAAAACTGGAAACTCAATACATGTCTTTGATGTATTTTGATAGTACCCTCTCAATGCTCTCCACCCTCTGCCTTTTACATTTCTCGCCCTCTCTAACATCTCTCCATCTCTACTTTATGTCCTCTTCTTTAAAAAAAAATTGTATGTATTTATTTATTTTTATAACCAACCAAGTCAGGGTTTTATGAGTTTAGACTATATTGGACCTCCATGTGTGGACGACGATGACTTTGACTTCCTGATGCTCTTATCTCTGCCTTCCAAGTACCAGGACTATATGTAAGCTGTGCTACCACACCCAGACAAATTATCTGATTGTCGTGTTGAGATTTCTTTCCCTTATTTTGAGAACTTTGATTCCTAATATTCTTAGCATGCTACTCAGTTTTATTTTCTGCACATTCATAATGCCCTCTAAAAACAAAGCCAGGGGTTCTTCTACTACCAATAGCATTGAAAACACTAACATTAAAAAACAGGTTTTAGTTTTAGTTTTGGTTCATTTTGTTCTTAGAACATATTTCAGAGGGATATATGTTCTAAACACCTTAACACTCATTATCCTATTGAGGGCCACACTTCTAACAGAAGTCCCTGCTCCATCAGAAGCCATGCAAACACCCAGATCCCCATGTAAGCCCCAACTCATGAACTACCAATACACCCCCAGAATCCACCTAGCCTGACTCCAACATTCCCTTCTCCTCTTGTCACCTGATCACACCCATCCTCCAGCAGAAGATCCCTGCTCCACCAGAGGTCATGTCATCATTCAGATCCCCAGAGGCCACATCTGCACCCAGAACCCCATAGGACCTCCAAATAAACCAGAGGCTGCTCCAGCTTCCAAAGCCCCAGCCCTCAACTTAGGCAGAACCCCCCCTTGCTTGACCAAAGGTCATTTCAGTCATCAGAAGTCCAGTCCCCAACTCAGGAGGAGACCTTTTACTCAACCAGAGGCCACTCTGTCAAGAAGATCAGAAAGGAAATAGAAACCGAGGAATAAAGTATGCATTCAACAAAGATGAACTCAGAAATCAACATATTAGGTTTATCCTTCAGCATATTATAGATTGTCTGACTGATTTATGCCTTCCTTATAAAAAAGGCACACAAATTATATACACATAAAAGTTATCAGTACTTTTCCTTATTACTTCTGTGTGATAATTTACATTATAATTAGCAAGTTATCTCTAGCCTTATTACTAAATGAATTTATCCATTCTAAGTATATGTTGACTATATTTTCTATATCCCAGCTTTTGAAAAAAAAATATATATTTAATCCTGTTATATCACATGAGCAATGAACTCAATTTATATTATACCAATGATTACCATTTTACCAGCTCAGATTTTACATATTGTGTTTACTATGTACTAAATTTTTATATATTAGAAGCATTATGTATTTTCTATTTAGTTGAACTAATATAGATAGAAAGATAGAAAGATAGTTTGGTTGATTATTTGTCCATATAAGCATTAAAAAATCTCTGGAGATGATTATTTAATAATTTTATTGATAGACTAAATTGGATAAGACCATGTTTATTTATGAAAAAGTATGAATTTACTCTTCCTCAATTCCATTCTTAAAACTTTCTAAAATTCTCACAGAAAAAATACTATCTCAAGTAATGTGTTGCGAAGCATAGTGTTTTAAACAATTATAGCTGCACTTACAGTGAGCTACAGTTTCTGGCTTTGAATTTGGATGTAGATATTACCATGATTCCTTATGGTAAGCTTTTACTGCAAAACATACATCACTCAGGAAACTTTATGAATGATCATGCACTAACAGATAACTATGAAGGTAGTATGTTAATTGGAGTATTCAGAAGGTTTCTATAATATAATATGTTTCATTTAAACACAAGGTGTCTCACCATTAGATAACGTTTAACCCTTGTATTAGATTTTCATTTTACTTTGATTGCAAATGTTGTTAGATTCAATACAAATACATATTAATGATACTTTATTGGTATAGCTTCTGATACTACTAGAAGACAAAATCTCCTAGCCAACTCCCTTTTGCTCTCGCTCTAACAACCTTTATCTCTCCCTTTTCACAGTGGCTCCTGAGCCTTAAATGGGAGTTGTTTTGTAAATCTCACCAATATGGCTTCCTAAACAGTAGCTGAACAAACACCATAGACATGCTACAGCAGACAGGAGAAAGCTCACAAGGCCTCAAGCGTGCACAGAGGTACAGGAGACTAAAGAATGCTGAGAGCAGCAGAAATAGGGGAAAAGAATGCCAACTGGTTATCCAATACCAATTTTTCATTAATTCAAGCATACATACAAGTAACATTATATAGACTTAGCAGGGTGTATTTATGTATTTAGGGATATATAAGTGCACACACACATATATGTAAGTAATAACAATTAGTAAAAACAGAGGCCATGAGTTTGAAAGAATACAAAGAGGAGTATATGAAAAGTTTTGGAGGGAAGATAGGAAAGGAGAAAATGATGCAAATGTATTATAATCTTGAAAAATAAAGAAAAGAAATAGTGATTGTACACCTATTGAAGCATCCTAAAACCAAGGAATAATAAATAAATACTTTTTTATTACTATATATTATTGCCTGTATAATTCTTTTATTATTTAGAGTAAATAAATTAAATACTTAAGTAACACAAATGCTCAAACACTATACTTTCAGTATTTGCCTGAAGAATACACAGCCCTTGTGATTAAATGCCTATGTGTAACAGACTTGTCTTGTCATTGGTGTTCTAGCTTATCAGAACTTCCAAACCTGTATTATGATTATGGTAGTTTTTAAATATGGATGGTATCTTGTTCTCCAGGGGCAACTGGCAATTATGCAGTATTTTCTTTATTCTGGTGTATCAACTTGGGGGTAAAGCTATTGAATCTTTTAGTTAGAACTAGTGAGGCCAATGTCCTACTGAAAAATGGAGTCCTCAGTGGCAATAAGTTGTTTTCCCGTGATTCTGGGAGAAATGTTGGAAATCTCCATTGGTATATAGAATCCTTGCTCATGTTCTTCAAGGCAAGGGCTACATAGATTATACGTTCCCTTCTCATGATTCCTGTTGAGTGAAGGTGTTATGTTTAGGGCCGTGGGGAGATTGGTCCCAGGAATTTGCTTATTTGTCATATCACTTACATGTAACTTGGAGCAAAATTGTGAAATTTTCCACAATAGAACAATAAATCAGTAAGACACTCTAATATAAGCTAGAGGATAAAACAATATGTTCATACAATGTAATAATTGTATCAATGAACTGTGTGATTTATTGGTTTGCTTTTCTTGTGCTAGGGGCTTATCCACTCTCGTCTTGGGCTTTTAATTTGGAGACATTAATTTCAATTATAATTCCATATTTCAACATTTTTTATGAGAGTATAAAAACATAATCAAGGGAAACTGAGGCACCAAGGAAACTTATTGTTGCCAATTTTCCAGTGAAATTTTATATGTTTATATGCTCTCTTGGTTTACAATATTTGGCCCTAAATGTGAGCTTTGTGGATGGCAACATTTTTATTCTGAAAAGACTAAGTTTGAGCTATTGTATCAAGATATCTGAAGTGATTGCTTCGTATTTATAGAAATAATTTCTAGAAACAAGTCTCTACATTTGAGAGAGCAATTCTTGATATTCTAGTGGTAATTCTTTGTACAATTTGAAAATAACCCATTATTATGTGTATTTATACATGGGACAAGAAGGAAACTAAAATAAAACCTTGGGAAATAATTTGGCTCTCCTAAAATGAAGGGAATGTTAACTTCAAAGGTAAATGGAGTGTCAGAATATACCAAAATAGAAAACAAATGCAAGAAGATTCTTGCAAAATACTCACAGATATTTTCCCCTTAAATTCCAGCAAGCAGAGCCTACTCAAACCAACAATTTTCTAGCCCTTCATGTCAATCCCACAGTCTCGCCGAAATATGTCAAAAGTAGGCACAGGAAATAGGAGCTGGCAGTTTTCCCACCTGTTATAAAAAAGACGGAAACCCATCATGAATGAAAGCACACAACACTCTATCTGCCATCTGCATAGCTTCCAAATCTCTTGTATTTTATAGCAGTTGCCTGCCAAAAACCCGGAAAGCCAAAACCAGAATAAAACCCACAGTCTGAAAGAAAGAATATGGTAAATAATAAAACCATCCAGACGGCAGAGAAGTAAAACTGCCTAGAAGCCGACTGAAATAACAAAACTGTCAAGCAGTGTTGAGAGAGCTAAGAAATGCTGGCGAGAGAGGATTTGGAGGAGAACTGAAGGCTGAGGATAATACAAACCATTGTTCAATCGGAAGATTTTGCAAAGCAGTGTGCTTGCTGGTAATAAAATGTTAAGCCTTTCCAAAGAATGTTACTTCTTCCCCATTTCTAATACTCTAGCTATGTTGGTTTGAGATAAAGAAAACCTTCTGTCTCTGAGCAGTTGGGTCCTGCCTTATTTCGATAAAGAATGAACTTCTAAGAGCGACTCAAACCCAGCCAAAGTTTAATAGCTTTTAATTTGTCATTTGGGCTACGTTCAAAATTAGAAGTCAAATAAACATAGCTTCGCAAGAATTAAAGCCAATAACTTGCAAGGCGTTTCTAGGCATTTTTCAGAAATTTGAGACTGACATTTTTCACATAGGTTCATAGGAAAACTGTCTCTAGAAAGTAAAACGCAGTTCAACTCTTCCAGTGTTAGTAATTAATCAGATAGAAACAGAGTTTCTATCAGATAGAAATCGAGTTCTCTAGTGTCCTGACCTGTATCTGAGAGGTTGAAGAGGTAAATCAAGTGAATTCTTGGTTTAGGTGTGTGTTATCTATCTCTGTTCCCAGTCCCTGCCCAACACTACGTCCTAATGTGTATGTTTGTGTGTGTGTGTGTGTGTGTGTGCGTGCACGTGTATATGTGTGCATATGTAATTGTACATCTGTGAGTCTGTTTGTCACTAAAAACTTGACTATAGGAATGTGGCTAGAACCACTGAACTGCTTCAGCAGTTAGAGGTGCTCCTGCCAAACCTGAAGGTTTGTTTGATTTTGGTATCCAATATCCACATGATAGAAAAAGAAAACCAACTCCGGAAAGCTGTACTCTGGCCTTCACATGAGTACTGTCACACACACACACACACACACACACACACACACACACACACACACACACTTGAGTAAACGTAATAATCATATGACAATTACATGAATTATAATGTACACGGTGTCCCGCAGGATGGAGTGCAGTTATAATGCCAGGATATGTAGCACGGGGGCGGGGGGGGCGGGGCAGGAGCACTGCCGTGAGTTGGTTACCTGTTCTAGGTAACAAATACCAGGTCACCTCTACAGTATGATCTTCCTTATTAAACAAGCAAACGCACACACACACACACACACAAAACGCACTTCACACATATCAATCACTCAATCAATAAAAGGTTTCTTTTCTATTGTATCCAATTTATGCTATATTTTCTTTTAAGCCCGGATAAGGAAT
>NC_022020.1:36503241-36527824 GCF_000317375.1 Microtus ochrogaster | reverse complement strand
ACACACACACACACACACACACACACTTGAGTGAACGTAATAATCATATGACAATTACATGAATTATAATGTACACGGTGTCCCGCAGGATGGAGTGCAGTTATAATGCCAGGATATGTAGCATGGGGGCGGGGGGGGGGCAGGAGCACTGCCGTGAGTTGGTTACCTGTTCTAGGTAACAAATACCAGGTCACCTCTACAGTATGATCTTCCTTATTAAACAAGCAAACACACACACACACACACACACACACACACACACACACACACACACACAATGCACTTCACACATATCAATCACTCAATCAATAAAAGGTTTCTTTTCTATTGTATCCAATTTATGCTATATTTTCTTTTAAGCCCGGATAAGGAATTTTGTTTTTTTTTTTTTTTTACTCAGGACAATATGGTATACGAAAGACTATCTGTCTCACTAATGACAGCACTGCAGGGAAAAGTCTTGCAGAAATGCTACCGCTCCTCAACACTGAGAGGCATATCCATATTTATCAGTCCATCCTGGGTCCTGCAGATGCTCTCCTCTCAGAGCCCAAAGTTGATTGACAGGTTTTATTTGAGAGCCTGGGAAACCACTTAAGACATGGGTGGCCTGCTTATCCACTAATTTTCCTGTGAATTGAGGAGTTCCCACAGTCGGGGAGACAGTGAGTGCTGCAGTTGTAGAAAACTGGATGGCTTTTCGACTTTTGAATCCCTGGCGATGCGGTCAGTTTGCCTCCCATGTTAACACAACAACCAAAACGAAAATAAAGGGTAGAGGTTAATGTATTTTTAGGAATCCAGAGGACATATTCCTAAAATTTACAGTGGGGGATTTTACTAAATCCTTCCTTTCAAGGGTGTACTTTAGCATTTCCTTCCAGCTAGGAACTTCTTTAGATATGATTCTAAGCAATCTTGGTTTCATTCTTATCTGAAAGTGGGGAGTTCATCTGTCAAAGCTTAATTAGTGGAAAACAGGGGGACAGCAGTTTGAAGTCATCCATAGGAACTCATGTGAATAGTTTCAATGTTTACAATACACGCATGCACACACACACATGCACATGTGTGTGTATATATATATATATAAATATATAAATATATATAAATATATGTATATATATATATATATACATACATATACATGAGAACACTGAAGAGTGGGAAGGATATATGAGGGAGCAGTGAGACTATTGGCTGGAAGCTCAACTTCCTTACTTACCCACAATGCCCAATAGACTGTTTAAAGAGAGTGAGTGATGTGTCTCTGTTTTTAATTGTGTCTGACACCCAGAGAGCGCTCAATAAATATGTATGCATAAATTTCTATCTCAGTAGGATATGGATCTGAATACATTTAGGCTAAAGTATGAAGCTTCTTCTATTAGTTCTAGAACATTGGACAAAGTAATAATTAACCCACTTAAACCTTAGTTTCTGCGTCTGTAAGTTGTGGCAGCACTAAATACCCATGTGATGTCTGAGTTTTTCTCTCTTTCCTCTTCTCTGTCCTATATTGAACTCTTTCACAGGACTACTTCTTTGTTCCTTTTATTTTGTTTTCTTATTCATTTTCCAAGGGTGATTTCAAACATAGATTTAATTGTAAATATTTTTCTCCTCCCCTTATTTTCTTCTCTCCTCCATTTAATTGGCTATTTCTTTGAACTCAGGGGTTATTCTATTTTAAATATTAATCAAAGTCAACATAATGATATCTTTTCATGATTCTATTATTGTTACTGTTATTATAGTATGTCATTAACACACACATATATTCCAGACACTCTGAAGGTCAGGTGAAATTTTCATAGAATCATATTGTTTTCCATCATTGTATATAAGCTCTAGGGATTAAATATAGGTTGTTTGCCTTATTTATTCAAGTGACATGAACTTTGCCATTTGAGCCAGGTCTACAAGGGCTTTATTTCAAAATCTGTTGTGGGCTAAATTTTTATTAAATTATTTTTTGCATTTGACATAATATGTAAGACAAATATATTGCAAACAAAATGTTGCTAGGCTATGATGGGCTTTAAATTATGACATTTAGAACTTTACTTTGGTTAAATGGCGACATGGTAGCCACTAATTTTTTTTTAATTTAGTCTCTCATATAATACATCCTGACCTTACTGATCATTTTTAAGGAGAAGATCAATATACCAGCATTCTAGTTTTGTTCAGAAACTGTCATTCTAAGAGTGGAATGGAGCAACCAAAAACATTGCCAATGACAAGTTATTTTAGTAGATATAAGTAAGAGATGATGATAACATAGGCATGGTTGGGAGTAAGGAGGGTGCAGACAGAAGAGAACATTTAGAGTTATCTGTAACTGGTGAGACACTCATTGAGCGGATACTGACAGAACGTAGAAAGGACAAGTCAGACGTTCCTGGCCTGTTCTACAGGTTTATGTTGGGAAAGATCAGATAATTTCCTGCTTTCCCTCAGCATGGACTATGTACAGCCATTGTTTCAGTATGTGGTCACACTGGAAGACTGGCATATTTTGAATCACTTGTACATACATTCTGGCCCTTTTGTCCTGGAAATTCAACCTTTTCAACAAATGATGGGTGTGGGGTGTGAAACCCACCTGGAAATGTGAATATATATATATGCCAGGATTGCTACTTTCCATTGCTTATCTGGTTTCGGTCCCATTTGTTTTTGGTCTCTATACTAAATAGTTATTAGGACAACTTGAAAAAAGCTAGAATCTTTTTTCCCTTCTTTAAACTCTTTTTTTTTCTCGCATAATATACCCTAATTATGGTTTTCCCTCTCACTGCTCCTTCCAGTGCCTTCCCATCTTTCTCCCATCCCTATCTATCCCCTCTCTGTGTCTCTCATTAGATAAAAAGCTTCTAAGGGAAAGTAAAAACACTAAACTGGAGCCATACTATGTATGCAAACATATGTAAGGTAAAGTGAGAGAAAATATATAAGGAAAGTAAAATTAAAATTTAAATTAAGACTTAAAAGGCCCTGACATGAAATTATATGATGAGACAGTTCCAGTAATGCAGTTGAGGTCATTTTCTCTTGGCCATCTACAGCTGCGCATGCAGCCTACCCTTAAGAAGAGTTTTTGTCCCCAGTGAGACTCCCTTGGTGAAAACTATTTTTTACTTTGTCTTTCTCAATTGGAGTAGCTCTGGATTCGAGATGTAGGCATGTGTCCACTTCTTTCAACTCTAGGGCCCGATTTGGTGCAGATCTGTGCAGGTCCTGTACTTGTTGCATCAGTTTCCGATGGTTCATGTACACTGATTTTGCTTATTTAGAGGGCCACATTTTCTAAGTGTCTTTCACTCCCTCTGGCTCTTACACTCTGCCTCTTCTTTCACAGGGTTCCCTTAACCTTCTTTCACAGGCTTTGATGGAGACATCCCATTTAGGGATGAGTGTTTCCTAGATCTCTCTTTCTGTGCATAATATCTGGCTGTGAATGTCTGTATTTGTTCCTATCTGCAGCCGAGGAAACTTTTCTGATGATTGTTGAACAAGGCACTGATCTTTAGATGAGTTCCCTTATTCTGTATTTTCACCAGCATGAGCTTTTACTTGTGTTATTGATCTTAACCTTAAGACCTATTGATGGGTGTAAAATGGAATGTCAAAGTAATTTTGATTTGCATTTTCTTCATGACTAAGAATGTGAACACTTCAAGTGTTTATTAGCCATTTGAATTTCATCAATTGAGAACTGTCTATTTTCATCTGTACCAAAATTTTAAATTAGGTTATTTATTTTAATGATATCTGACTTATTGAGTTCTTTATATATTTTGAATATCAGCCTTCTTTTGGATGTGGAGTTGATAAAAATCCTTTCCTATTCTGTAGGCTGCTACTTTGTTTGAATGATGATGTCCTTTGTCATGGAGAAGCTTTTCAGTTTCTTGAGGTTCCATTTGTTAATTGTTGATATTAGTGTCTGTACCAACAACATTCTAATCAGAAAGTTTTTAGCTATGCCAATGAGTTCAAGACTATTCTTCATTTTCTCTTCCATCAGGTTCAGTGTATCTGCTTTTATGTTTAGATTTTTGACCTATCTGGAATTGAGTTTTGTGCAGCATAATACATGTGGATCTATTTACACTCTTCTACATGAAGCCATCCAGTTTGTCCAGCACCACTCATTAAAATACTGTCTTTTATCCCCCAAGTGTGCTTATGGTTTATTTATATTAAAAGAATCCTCATTGTTCTGAGGATTTATGTCTGGGTCTTGATTTTTTATTAACATGCTTGTTTGTGCTAATACCATGCCTTTTTTTTTTATTACTATATCTCTGTAGAACAGCTTATCATTGGGGATGGTGATACCTGCAGCATTTATTTAACTGTTCAGGACTGTTTTAGCTATCCTGGGTCTTTTGTGCTTCCACATGAAGCTAAAAAATTATCTTTTCAAAGTCTGTGAAGGATTGTCTTGAAATTTTGATAGGTATTTCTTTGAATTTGTACATTGATTTTGTTAGGATGGCTAATTTTGCTATAGTAATCCCACCAATCCATGAGCATGGGAGATCTTTCCATCTTCTGATATCTTCTCCAATTTCTTCATTCAATGTCTTAAAGCTTATGTCATACAAGCTTTTCATTTGCTTGGTAAAGTTACTTTAAAATATTTTATGTTTTGAGGCTATTTTAATGTTAAAGGTTGTGATTTCTGTCTTAGTTCATTTGTCATTTGTATAAAGGAAGATTACTTATTTTGGTGCTTGCAGTATTTTAGATTTCACATTTTTTTCATTGAGGTATCTCTTTTTTTCTTCAGTCATGTCTTTAGTACCTTGAATTCTCTCTTCCATCTCTTATAGTCTGTTGGTGAGGCTTGCCTCTGAGGTTTCTCTTTAAGTTCCTAAATTTTTAATTTCCAGATTTCCCTCAGTTTGGGTTTTCTTTCTTGATTCTGTTTCCACTTTCAGATCTTGAATCATTTTATTCATTTCCTTCCATTGTTTGTTTGTGTCTCACCAAGGGATTTATTCATCTCCTTGTTAAGGACCTATATCATGTCCATAAAGGCTATTTTCAGATCTTTGTCTGGTGCTTCGGCTATGTTGGAATACTGAGGACCCGCTGTGTGATATTGTTGCTGGTCTCTAGAGGAGATATATTGACCTGGCTGTGATTAATTGTGTTTATAGACTGATGTCTAGGCATCTGGATTTGGGATGACTGTAATTCTAGATGCTGACATCTGGTTTTGTCTTTGTTGGATAGGTGTTTTGTTCCTTGGTTTCTGTTACCCTCTCGGATTCTTAGGATATTGTGGTGACTGTGTGTTGCCTGGGAGGGAATTCTTCAGGGATTGTGCTAGGTGTGGCCTCTGTGGGTTCTGAGTAAAATGTGTTTCTAGGTATTGGGGCCTGACACTTAAGAATTGGGACCAATTAGGTTGTTCACTGGTTGGAGGAAAGCAGGATATTTCATTAGGATCTGCTTAGTCCACTGGGAACGGGAACAGAGAGTGAGGAGAGGTGACAACAGGTACTCTGCCGTAGTGCTGGGGTGAGACCATAGATTGGAAGTGGATGTGAGCTGGGAGAGAGATCTCAAGCTTGCCGACTTGCTTTGCTAGTCTACTTGCGTCTCTGGCAGAGTCAAGGATGGTGGTAACAGGATGAGTGGGGAGGAATATTGGAGGATAGGATCTGTGTGACTCACTGGAGATGAGGTCATATAGGAGGGAAAGACCCCAGAAGAAGGTATAGTACAGATTTGGGAATAAGACTTGGGAGACTTAGAGGAGGGGGCTATATCTGCTATTAGGCTATCTGCTTCCCTTGCTTGATTTTCCCACAAGTTTCCAGGGAATGTCTGCTGGCTTTGGAGACTGGGATGAAACAATGAGTGGGGGAAGGGAATTTGGCGGGGAAGATCTCTGTGATCCACTGGGGATGAGGGAAAGGGGGGAGGGGAGGCTGCAGCAGATGATCTGCTACAGAGATGGGAGTGATTTGGAAGGGAAATAGACGTGAAGATCCACAGTTTGCCTACCTATTTCTCTGGCTGGAGTGATTGAATCATTTCTTTAAAAATAATAATAATAATAACAACAACAATAAGAAGAAGAAACCCAAGCATGGTATTTGTTGGTTAGCCACTGCTCCCTGGGTTTAGGTCCTGAACTGAACAAAAAGAAGAAAGGGAGACAAGCGCGAGTTTTTGTTTTCTCTGTTCGTGATAACGCAATATTTAAGCTGCTGCTGCTTTGACTTCCCCACCACAATAGACTGTGTGCTTGAGCAGTGAGCTGAGATCAAATCTTGCTCCCAGGAGTTGCTGTCATCACAGTGTTTTACCACCACCACAAGGAAAGAAACGGTGGCATTTAGGTAGGAAACATGTAATCAAGAAAGATGTCCTGCCCAGCTGTGTGATCTTTGCCTCCTAGCTACACAGTTTTGCTGTAGGAGAAAATATATTAGGAGGATGGACTTGAAGGTACTGTCATTTTAAAGTTTATCTCCCCCTGCCTGTGACCACATGCAACTTTTGTTAACATGCTCTTTATACCGTGTATCATTCAATATGCAATGGCTAGATGATGAAGAATCTTACATGAAAGCCCAAACCAAGAGTTGATGAAGTTTCTGTCCTGTGGCTGAGTCAATCCAACACCACATTCGCCAGTTAGTGCTTCAAGGTAAGCTTGTGCCAACTTCCCCAGTGGAGCGTCTTTTGCTGTCATTTAAGAAAAGTACTGCTTTCGTGAAAATACCTTTGCAAAGATTTATTTAACTCAGTGCCGACACCTGTTTCATAGGGGGAAATAGCACATCCACAGAAGGGGCTTGCCTAAATTCCAGAGCTAGGGAATGTCAACAGGCAGAAGAGAGTTCAGCTCGAGATCTCTTTTCTCAAGATCATCCATTATTAAATATTAATTTCTTAACCTCAAAGCCATTATCCCTAGCTGTTCTATTAGGATTTTCCAATGACCTAATTTAATTATGGCAGCTTAGCTTACACCTTGTGTCTTATGTATTCAGGCTGCTTAAATACTTTGGTAGATTAGGTGGCTTGGTCCATATGTATTTACTTTCCCATGGACCACAAGACCAGAGATTTGAAAGACATTTCTGGGGAGTTTTTTTGTCCCTCGGATTGCCATCCCCTTGCTGTGTCCTCACAAGATAAATATGGGAGTCAAAAGTGGTGCTCTCTTGTGTCTCTCCTTACTAATTTCATTACTACGTTTTACTCTTATCAATAGATGATCTCAAAATTGTCTTCTCTAAATGTCGTGACTTCTCCATCAGTGTTTCAGCATATGAATTTGAGATAGGAATGCAAACATATGATTCATAATGAGAAGAAGAGTTGATCATGCTTATTTGAGGGGGTCATTCTTCTTAAAGAATTGTTTGGGTTATGCGCAGTGCAATCAAAATCCCTGCCTTCAGAGAAATGCATGAAGCAGCATTTGGAGAGCTAATATTTGTATAAAGTCCTTATTGTGTGGTATGTTCACAGCAGAAGAGGCTATTACTTCATGGAATAGAAATTGGAGGGCAAGAGTGTATCTAAATTGCAAATAAGGTATTTTATCCATTTTCTAAAATATTGCATAATTCAGGGTCATTACTCTCCTCCTATGGGGGAAAGATTCTCAACATTTCTTTATTAGCTTTAGTTTCTGGTAATCGATCAGTAATTACATAATAAAGAGGGAGATTAGGTGTTTAGCATAGAAATGTGTAGAGCTACTCTATTCCACTATTGCAATCAGCTCTTGATTGTGATTTCAGCACAGGGAAGTTAGAATGCTGTCTCTCTGGGACCTCCTCCAGAGCTCAGCTGAGCAAGTCCTGGGATATCTGCCCTGTCTTTTCCCTTTATCTGGTGGTAAGGAAATGGATACCATTGTTCTAAATCATCACTGTTACAAATACTTGGCACAATTATTTGTAACCATCGAAACCTCTATCTTTCATTCTAAAGAGCAAAGCGTTTAGTTGCGAAAAAATGAGGAGACATTTTACCTTCTTTCCTTCCTGAGATAAGTGTAAGTGCTGAAAGTTTAAAAAGCATTTGGGAAAAAAATGAACATTGACAATATTGATAATGTTACAAAATTACTAAGGCACTTGTAGATGTGATAATGGTTCCGTGATTATATTTTAAAATAGAGCTTCTAGCATTTGAGCAGACATTCAGAGTCATAATTATGGCTAAATAACGACATCTGGTCAAAAGTGACAGTTATTGAAAAAAGGCATTCATGACAATTTACTCGTTACTTCTCTTAATGATTGTATGCTTACAAAATGCAGTAGGAATTGACTGGGATGTTTTATCATAGATTTAAGCTTGCCTCTCAGTGGAGGTGTTTTGGAACAGGAGAGTACACACCTGAGTGTGACCATGGGCTTCTTAAAAGAGAATTCTGTTGAAAATATAATACTAAAAATAACAATAAATAGGCAAAAGGTCTTTCATGGTCAGAGGGGTGGGAAGGTTATGTAGTTGAAGATACTGTTTGTGGGATATGAGTCCTGCAGGTAGACTGTGGATGGTCTGTTTTGGGCCTTAATTTATGGCATTAGAAGCTCTTGTTTTGATGCATGGTGAAATGGAGAAGATCAATAGACCAGTTTTCTAATTTTAAGAAACCTTTCATAGCATTCTTAGTAGAGTGGAATGGAGCAACCAAAACATTGTCAACCACAAGTTATTTAGTAGATACAAGTAAAAGATGATGATGCAATAGGTGTCATTGAGAACAAGGAAGACACAGATAAAAGAGAGCATTTGGAGTGATCTGAAATTGGTGAGACAGTCATTGAACAGATGCCAGCAAAATGGAGAAAGGATAATTCTAATTAGGCAGATATGGACTGGCCTGCACAGGTGAATGCTAGGCAAGGTCAGATAGGCCCCTGGATTCTATTGGTCTGGACTATGTACAGCAAGTGCTTTAGTATGTGACCATTTGAATAACAAACCATGTATAATTTGAGGGAGGCCTGAAAGGTTTTGTATCATTTGTGCCTGCTTTCTGGTCCTTTTTTTCTTGAGAACTCAAACTTTTAGACAAATGATGGGTATCCAACACATACCTGGAAATGGAAATAGATGTCAGGATTATTACTTTCCTCTGGGTATCTAGCCTCTGTCTCATTCACTTTTGGTTTCTATCCTAGATATTAAGTCAACTTGACAAAGTCTAGAGTCATTTTGGAAAGGAGACTCATTATTAAGAAAATTTCCCACCAGTTTTGCCTTTCGCAAGTTTGTGGTACATTTTCTTGATTGATGATTGATGTAGGTGAGCCCAGCTCAATCTGCATGGGGCCACCCCTGAGATGCTTTAAGGAAGAAAGCTGAGCAAGTCATAAGGAGCAAGATAGTAGTCTTCTACAAACTTAGCATCACTCCTGTCTCCGGATTCCTGCTTGGAGTTTCTGTCCTGGGTTCCCTCTATGATCGAGTGTGCCTTCAGAATTGTAAGTTGAAGCAAACCCTTTCCCTCCCCAGTTGCTTTTGGCCATGCTTTATTATGTTCTGTTTCATACCCTAGTGTCCTTCCACTCTGCAGAGGACAGTTGTGTGAGATTCTCCACAAACACACTTTTATCTTTCACCAATGTGTTCCTTATGTCTTAAAAGTTGGAATGTTTTCCTTTATGTATTCCCAAAGACTATAGTTATTTCTATATTTTTTGTTCTTAGGTGATCCTTCTACTGTCATATTTTCAATGTCTCTATCGATACCCTCCATAATACATCATAACAATTACTTTTCTCTATGCAATGTATGATAGTCTATGACTTTTCCATACATCCAAATTATCTCAAGAGCATCACAGATTTCTTCAGGGTGTTGCCAATAATAGATTTCCTGTTGTATATGACACTATTTAAACATGGCAAGCCTTCATTTCTGGCTCTAGCTTCACTCTAGACCCAGGGTGCTCAAGATCAACTCTTGGTCAACATGCTAGGTACCTCTTATTACTATTGGTAATTTTCTACAGGCCATTCAGCATGCATTTCCTTTATTAGAAGAAGCAGGTTTTGTAATTTGGAGTACGAAGGCATACAGTCTCCTTATTGATGGCCAGGAAATCATATGTGACAAATCCAGCGGGTACAATGATTGTCTGTAGGAAAATCCTGCCACATTTGAGATGTTGGATATTCTTCAATGAGGAGTGGATTGGAAATATAATTTCCTCCACCAGGAATGTTGACCCAAGCAAGAGGTTTGGAAGAAAACCAGTTTAATTTTCCCAAGTGCACCAACCCAGGTACCCTTTATCTATATCTCAGAGTCCCACTGCTTAGCTATGAGGGACCCAGGAGCCATTAGGAGAAGGAAAGTAGGTGAGTATATGATGATATTGAGTTGTCATTTGAAACCCAGTTTTAGGCAGATTTCTTGCAGATCTCTAGAACACGAATCATACTTCAGAGTTGTCTTGATATACAGGCTGGCTCGGCTTCCATCATGAATACCTCAGGGTTAGAAAAGCCATTTCGTGGCAAAGAGAATGCTCTTGTAGTCAAGGTTCCTCTCTGAAAAAGGGAAAACTATAAGTTGTTAACCATACATGTGCAACCAGCATGCACCATGTGTGAGAGATAAGCTCATGGGCTTGGTAAAGGGAGTCAGGATGCACACTACATAATCCACTAAAAAAGTCATTCTGGGTTACATTTACCCATTCTTCTTCTTACTAAAACACAAATATCTTTTATGTTTTTGTAAGTGATCTCTCTCATCTATTCAACAGCAATAAGGAATCTAATACCTATTAGAAAAATAGGAGAGACATGACCATTGTCCTCATAAAATGGACATTCTAGTGCATAATGAGACGAAGAAATGTATAATTTCAGATAGTTATAATTAGTACTGAGAACCAAAGATATAATGGTAACTATGAGCTGAAAATGAGCATAAATTTTTATATTGAATTATAAATGAATCTTTCCTAAATCTACTTTTCAAAAAGTTTGCATAGTAAGGGATGCATGGATAAAGAATACAAAAACAGAACATGCAAACTTTTAAAGAGATAGGTCTTGGATAGATTATATTACCATCATGTTGAATTACATCTGAAGTTCCTTAAATGTGGGTGATTGAGTATTGCAAGGCATGTGGGAATGTGCACAGTGTTCTAATTAATTTATTGTTTTTTCTCTGAGATAATGAGAAAAGACTATTGTCTTTGAGCAGTAAATGAATGCCTGTGAATCTAAGTATATACACACATAAATGCTGTCTGTGCATGTGTGTATATGTGCATCTACTTCTATGCATGGATTAATAAATATTAATATCACATATTTCAATAAACTGATGTGTATGCCTTTACAGTATATCCAGTACAAAATGTTAAGTGCAAACATTTCTGATTTTTTATTTTCAGACCATAATACTGTTCTTTTGTGGAACTGTTTAGATTTTTTGCCATCAACTGGCATATACAACTCTTTAGTAGTGTAAAGAGTTCTGTCATGAATATTCTTGAACACATGAACACTACAATCATGCAAATGTATTTACATTATCCTTCCCTGGAAGTGAGACCTAAGGTCAAATTTGTAGTCATCACAGTTTTCACTAAATGGCCCTCTGAGATATGAGACTATTCCCCTTGTCACATAGTAAGTGATCTTATCAGATATTTTGATGAAAACAGAAGTTGATGGTCAGATAGCAGATGTTCTGGTCTTCTAGCTCTTACAGTCAGCCCTTTCCCTTCCATGTCGTTTCGTGAACCTTAGGTGTGGTGTTGTGTTGTAGATGTACTAGCTGGCATCGATTCTGGTTGCTCTCATTCCATGGTCATTTGTTCTCTGCATTTTGACCAGTTGTGGATTTCTGTAATAGTCTCTGTCTACTGCAAAGAGAAGTTTCTTTGATGACGGGTGAGGGCTATGGAAATTAGTGTGCAGAACTGTTAAAACCTAAGACATGGATCTACCATATGTCCTAAATATGCTAATCCATGGCCTATACCCAAAGGACTCAACCTCTTACCCTGCAGATACTTCCTCAGAAATTTCATGGCTGCACGTTTCATAAAGTTAGGAAGTACAAACAACCTAATGTCCTTCAACTGATGGATGTTCTTGATTTTGTACATTTATAAGTCATTTTTTTTCTTTGAGAAGGGACACTTTAAAGTAGAATTAACCTTTGACAGGAAATATTTTGAAATTAATGAGAGAATCATGCTTGGATCCTATATTTCCCCTATTATTAAGCAAGGGTACTTTTATTTCTGGATTTTTGCTACAGTTTTGCTAGAAGTCCATGTTCTAGGTGGTGACTCTCTGCTAAAAAACAGAACAAAACAAACAAACAAAAACCCCAAATCACTCTTTTCTGTGCTCCATTATCTTCCTGGATGCACATTGGCTCAAGTTCCATCATATTTTGTGTACTATATGAAATTAATTTTAAGGTATACATTCTTAGTAAAAATCCAAAAGATATAGGCATATCATAGATGGATTTTTATCTTGTCTTCTGTGCTCATGTCTCTAATGCCTCTAATCCTATAGGTAGCATTTGTATGAAGTACAATCCAAAAGGTATAGGAATAACATTGATGGATTTTTATCTTGTGTTCAAGTCTCATGTCTCTAAGTCTCTAGCCCTATAGGTTGCATTTGTATGATGTACTAAACTTCCCTTTTTAATAGTCTTTGCTTATAGAAAAGCTATATTTACTTATATATCACTAAGTTAATATTGTGACAATGGATACTATCAGTTAACTTGTTTTTATCAATAATTTATTAAAATATCTTTCTCAAATGCATGTGTAAGAGTCTTTTTAAGAGCTTTAGAAGATTGTATCAAATGTGCACAACACAATGAAAATTCTCATACAAGTGGGTACTCAGTGCTTCTTTTGCAAACAGTGCTGTGATATATGTACATATATGTATGTATCTGGACATACTTGAATATTTATTTAAAATGGACACTTTGAAAGTATATAATGAAGGGGTTAAAGTTACATATTTTAAAGTGTAGTAAATATTTTATAGATACTTTTCTTCCTAAAATGTCTGATCTTACAAACACTGATCAAAAGTAAATATTTTTATACTCTCATCAATGCCAAATGCTGCCAGTTTTTAAAGACTTTGTAACACTATGGAACAAATGTTAAAAGTGTCCCACTTTCTTTATTTTAAATTTTGCATTCTCTATTACTGGCATTGTGTTTGTTTTGCATATTCCAAAATGTGAAATATCTTTTTATGCTGTTTGGTCACATTTATAATACAAAATTTACCCCTTTTAGAAGTTTTCTGATCATTTTCTATATTCGATGTTGTGCATTATGTTTTCTCAATTTTCATCTTTTTACTTGGGTATTGGTTTTGGTGGCCATATCTTTTATCTCTACTAAAATCAAATACACCTATATTTCTTTTTCTGACTTTCCAGGGTCTTTTCTTAAGATCTTCATATTCACAAAATTATAATATTTTTTCAGCTTTTCTTTCTGAAAGGTTTATGATTTTCCTCTTTATATCTAGGTCTTTGGTGAACTTACAGAGACACTTTTAGTGTATTGATGTCATATTTTCCCATCTAATGATGCGCTTGACTAAAGTAACTCCTAAATATGGCCTGGGAAGACTGAGACTCTGAAACAACATGAGTCTTCTAAGAGCATCACAATTCCATGTGTGTTTACATTTATTTTTTCTCTCTCTAGATGTTAAGATGTTAAGTCAGGCATATGCGCTAAATTCATATGGACATTTAACTGCCACTGTAACAGTATCAAGAAGTGAAACATTACGAGCCAATTAACTATGGGGACTCAGTCTTTTAGACTGATGCCATTGTTACAGGTGTAAGTTCTTCGAGAAAGACAAGCTAAGCCTTCTTCTGTCTTTCTTTTACCCTTTCATCATGGGATGATTCTTCAGGAAAGGCCTTGAAACCTGCTTGGTCCTCTGTCTTGTAAAGTCTCCATTTCAGAACCCCAAGAGAGTAAATGACTGGTCAATATAAATTACCCATTTACATTGTGTGATATTTGCACGTTGTGTGAAGATGCATCGCTGTGATTGGTGCAATAAAAAAAAGCTGCAAGTCCTAAGTAGGAGGTATAGGCAGGACTTCCGTGCAGGGAGAGAACTCTGGAAAGAAGAAAGGCAGGTTACCAGTTAAATGTGGAGGGAGCAGGATATGCAGGAGGAGAGGTAACAGTCACGAGCCACGTGGCAGGACATAGATGAATTGAAATGGGTTAATTTAAAAGAATTCATTAAGAAGCCTATGCTATAGTCCAAGCTTTCATAATTAATAAGAAGTCTCCTTGTCATTATTTGGTACCTGGCTGGCAGGACAGAGAAAGACTTGTTATGAGTTATCTAAATGCAGCACAGAATTGACTAAGATATAAGCGAAGAGATTGTCTGTTCTGTTCATTTCTTTGTCACTGGCATCTGGGAGTCCCAATGAATATGGAGTTTCCCTTTTCACTCAAATGGCTACGTCTGCCTTTTTCCTTACAGCGTCTGTCATGGTGGTGCTGAGTTACCCTATACACAGGAGAGTTTCCCACTGTGGGATGCCTAGGGAAGGAAAACAACATCAGTGTTTCCGAATAGCATCTGGTGTTGCTCTTGCTGGTACAGCATCTTAAGATTCCTCGTGTGGAAAAGAGCATCCAAAAGAAACAGAAAGAGAGGAAGTGACACAGAGTTAGCCAACTGTTATGGCTGAGTAGGAGTTGCACCAGCCTCATGTCATGTAAACTAAATATACTGTGCGAAGTCGGGGTTTCTGTTGCTGTGGCAAATCCTTGAAAGAAGCTGTTGAAAGGAGCTGAGACCTTTGGTTCTGGCTCACTGTTTCAAAGCCCATGGTCAATTGTCTTCTTTGGTCCTGGGCTTTTGATGGCGCAGACCATTGTTGGAGCGAGAACATGGTGGGGCATAGATGGGTACCTCATCACAGGCAGGAAACAAACAAAAGGCCTGAGAGAAGTTAGGGATAAGATAGAGCATGACGAACACATTCCCAGTGACCTATCTCCTTCAACCAAGCCACATTGCTGTGAATGTTAATCATCTCCCAATATCATCAAATTATGGCTTTATTGGTGAATTGGCTTATTGATTCATTTGAGCCCTAATGATCCAGTGACCTTTACATGACAGATCTTCTCGTTGGTGTTGAAATATTTAAGACATGACCTTTCATCAAACACAATTCATATCCAAACCCCATCCCTTCACTGTCAGAGAAGTGGTTGTATATCAATACACTACAGATGAGACGACACTCTAACAGCAGGGGTTATGGCTCCATCCCTATGTCTTATTTAATTTGAATTGGGCCTGAATTTTTTGTTTATAATTAACCTAATAGCAGGTAACATAACCCCATTCACTGAATTTTTTTTGTGTAGAAAAGTTTCACTCCTTGGGCTAATTTTATAATCACCATATCACAAAAATTTCAAAACAACTTCAAAAGGTAAAAAAAAAATCCCTCTTACCTACATTTTGCAAGTGATAAAACTGTGTCTTTGATTAATAGTTTGCATCCTTAGGATAACTTAACTAGTGAGTGGCAGAATCAGGTGGTTTTCTGAGGCATCTAATTACCCAGGGTTTATGATCTCTCTAGTCCTGATTCACGAAGTTGGCATGGAATGAGATAAAAAAAAAAACTGTAACATATTTATATGTGGGAAGGAAACCCTTAAAGTTTTCATTACCTTTAAGTTTTTAAGTACAGTTTCAATATGGTAGCCTTTTGCGGTTCAGATTTCCCTGAAGATATCTTTTCTCCCAGTTTCTTTGGTTTGGTCTTGGGACACTAGAAACCATAGCCAATTCTAGTATAACCAAGGTATTTGAAGTTAAGAAAACTAGTGGTTTGTTGGCAAGGGCCTTTCCAGTAATAATTTTTCTTCCACCCCTCAATTACAGAGGACACTGCGGTAGCCGTAAGTGACTAAGAGAGTTGAGGGTTCGTGTTTTTCACCATTGTTCTTGGAGTGCAAAGTAGCCAGCTTCAGGGTTAAAGCATAAAACCTGCAAATATTTCCACAGACTCTCCTTATTCCCAACCTGTAGTGAGGGAGGAAGAAAAATCTAAATGTAACAGTTCATTGATCATATTTAGATGTTATTAAAATAATGAATCTGAGATATTGGGGAACGTTCACACGCACTCACGGAATTTGGCTCTGCCTTCAGGTGTGGCTCTACTTTGCACACACCCCTCATGTGAATGCCCCAAGCGTTGTGGGGAGTTTTGGTATAGGACTTCAGCCACCCATCTCATCTGTCAGATGCTACTGTAAAACGCTTATCAGAAACAGTAGCCAAAGGGGACCGTCATCAGTCACCTGGCCTGGAGGACACAGAGATGAATATGCAGTGTTTCCTTACCTAAACCTACAGCTTTGTGTCCTCACTGCAGCTGAACTCTGCTCAGTCAGAAATAAACCATTTGTGCTTTTACTTTTTTCAGGATCCAAGTCAAAGGTCATATTTTTCCGCTGTTCAGATGAATTGGACTGGATGATATTTGTTTCTGAAGAATTATATGCCTTGTCCTCTCCTCCAGCTCTCTCTAGCACCTTTCTGATTAAGCTGTATGCAGGAAAAAGACTCCAATATCCTGGGTAGATAGATAACTGAACTAGTTATGATACATATTTTTCACAGAAATTTGATTCTTTCTTTAGTGAATGTTCTTTGTCTACTTAATCTTCAAAATATCCATATAACAAGGTGGGCAATGGTGGCACATGCTTTTAATTCCAGCACTTGAAGGCAGAAACAGGTGAATCTCTGTGAGTTGGAGGTCAGTTTACAAGAATTGCAGTCTACAAGCGTTAGTTACAGGATAGCTAGGGCTGTTACACAGAGAAACTCTGTCTTGAAAAACCAGAAAAAGAATCCTTATAACATTAACAGCAAAAGCAACAACAATAAAAACCAAACTCAGAAAAAACTGTGATGGTAAAAATTTACCCAAGTGTCACATAGATCCCAGCTGGAGACAGATCATCGGTCCACCTGACTCCCTGTTTCCCACCTTCTCATGGACTCATGGAAAACAGCTGCTGGGCCTTTCTGTGGTTGGGTCCTCCCCTTCTCATCAGTCTGTCTCCATAGTGGTCATTCTTTTTGTCAGGACAGGACTAGTTTTGCAAACAAAAGGTGATCCCATGCAGATAGAGAACTGCCCAACCAAGCTGGACAGGATGCTAAGAAGTGCATCAAGGCCTTCCTCATCTGCTACAGTGTAAGGCAGGTGACCAGTGGAGCATCACTGGGCTTATTTAGGGGTTGTTCTCCATGTTGACAATAGAGCCCCATTTAGTAGGTAAGAGAAATTAAGCTATTGGCCTTAGTGATTAAGGAAAATGGGACTACTTAGTAAAATGCATCCTTGAACATCTTATTGTCTCCCTATGCCCTATTTTCCTTTTAGTCTGTCATAAAATGTTTGAATGATTTTTTTAAAAAAAAATAACACTAAAATAATAAACTGGATTTGAGTTTATGTAAATTTATTGCTTGACTGTGCAAATACATTATCAAAATGCCTATTTGTTCTAAGTACACTTGAGTAATTCCCATTAATGGCAATGGAAGGAATTGTGAATGCACAGAAAATTGTGAACAACGTGTATTTAAAGTCCTCAGACTGCTCACTGCACAGCCCTATTTTTGTATGCATATTGTGGTGTGATGAAATTTACTCCTATTCTTTTCTCAAGCTGAAGGAATGTGCATCAGTGTTCATTTCTTTAAATGCCACGACTGCATATTTCCTGCATAAAAAATTAATCAGAGATGGAAATTTAGCCAAAAGTATGTGCTATTCCAGGCCAAGCTTTGTAGTATAGGCAGGATGAATTTCCAATACTGTTTTCATTGTGGTGCTTGTGGTGATGACTTTTTCAAAACTGTGCCGTTTTAAAATTGACAATGCATCTTCACAAGCCTTTTCCGTTCAGGAAACACCCACTTAAAACATTTCTTTTTTATCTGAGGATTCCTGTAGGCAGACACTTTTCACAATCAAGTTGCATAGAAACTCTTTGTTCATAAAGGGTAATGTCTGAATCATATCAATGGAGTAGGCATGACCTTTGTTAAGTGACAGGCAGCAACACTGAAGTTTTCTATTCCATTTCTTTGGAACATTCCTGGAAATTGCACCTGCATTGAGGTGTGTGTGTGTGTGTGTCTGTGTGTGTGTCGGTGTGAGCATGTGTGTGTGTTTGTTTGTTAGTGCGTATTCACATAGTGATGGCCTCAAATGGAGGGAGAGTCTGCTTCGATTCATCAGCGTTGTCATTGGGATGGCAGAGGAGCCTCCTCAAAGCTATAGGAGGGAAGGGCCATTAGTGACAGTCTGCATTTCTACGGAAGCCATCTAAAAGTAACAGACTTACCTATCAGTTGGTCACAGATTGTAGCTGAGTGAAGTTATTGCTGTCTCTGTGCCTGATTGCCCAAGAACATTCTTGCACAGAGAATGCAAGTAAGTAGAGATTTTATTTACAGACTCTATTGTTGTTTCTGTATATTAGAAGTGAAATTGTGAAAATCTAATAATAACATGCATTACTGTTTGACAATGTAGTAAGAAAAGTCAAAAAAAGAAGACACATTGGGAATGTAACTCAGGGTAGACCAATTAGCATGTGCAAGCCCCTGGATCTAACCCTCAGCAGCAAAAACAGACAAACATTATCATCAACAAACAAATAAACAAACAATAAAAAGGGCTGCATAGACTATGAAAATAATGCTTTACAGTAATTTTAAAGAGAATTCCAAAAGTATTTTGTTTTTTACATGAGATTATACAATGAGACTTGGAATGATTAAGATCTGGGGCCCATAATTACATAATTCCCTGTAAAATGACTATGGAATTAATTCGCCATGGGGCTGTTTGTTGATGCATGCCTGTATAACTGCTGTTTGTTGATGCGTGCCTGTGTAACTGCCACGTGTGCTTGCTACCTGACACTTGCAGAGCAAAATCTACTTGGTCTCCTTTTCTAGTGAGGGTTCTGTTATAAATTCCACTCTAATAGAAAGGTCTCCCGCTGACTGGAGAGAGGACACGAGGATTGAGAAATGTCAGTATTTTAAGTTCCATCTGAGTTTTAGCTTTTAGATATTCCTGCCTCTTCTTTAAGAACATTTTTTATGAGAGCTTGGCATTTTATAGTCTGGAAACTTTCCTAAAGTACTTGAACAAAACTTTTTATTCATGTTCTAGAACTAGAGCACATAGACTTATTATTATAAAAATTAGAATACGGAAAAACAGCAATTTAGGAAGAAACACACATTGAATATGGATAGTATTCAAATTCCCTGGTTCGATATTTTAAGTAGATACAAATTAGTATGGAAAACATGGGAATTTATTCTCTTTTTATTACCTTGAATATAAAAAATTGTAATGTGCTAGGTGATTAGATGAATATTTTGTACGTTATATAGAATTAGAAAATGTTTCCTATAAGAGCATTTGGGGATTTTAAAGATTGATCTCCTTCTAAATATTTCAGTTTTAACAAATTCATAGTTTTCTAAAAAGAAAAAAAAAGTTCATAAACATAGTTGTTTTAAATACAGATGAGAAGGAAATTGTGCAGTGGGTGATTTTGTGGGTCTCTTATTTCCCCCTTGTCTTAGCTGCTAGTGTTGAGGCAGCTTTGTGCTGGCTAAGCAGGTACCAGGAAGAGGTTGCCCCAGCTGCCTGCTGTGCTGGCTAAGCAGGTACCAGGAAGAGGTTGCCCCAGCTGCCTGCAGTGATGAGAACACTAACACCTCAGGGTGGTTCTGGATATTTTCTCCTAGGGCAGAGGATGACTGTGAGCATTAAAATGAAATAATAAAAGTTCTTAGCCTGGTCTACAAAGGGAGTTCCAGGACAGTCTCCAAAGCTACAGAGAAACCCTGTCTCAAAAAACCAAAAAAAGAAAAAGAAAAAAAAGAAAAAAAAATAATAAAAGTTCTCCAAATAAGAGCTGTTTGGGTTCTGAAAGACTGTAAATCCGCACTTCCAGATTTCTTACTTCTAGGAAGAGTGTGTAAGGTGAACTCACTTTCAGCCCTTTCATATGTTGCATTCAACCACTGTGCTTTTAATACAAATTCTGCATATCTACTTTTACTTGGTCTTATTATGGTTGCAGGTAATAGAGCAATAATAGTACAGAAATAGATACATATTAATATATAATAGCAATGTTAGTAAATAAGGAGTCCTACTGGACATAAAGAATAAGGGCAACTATTTTTGTGTGGGTTGGGTTTTCAGGTTTGTTAAGACGAAACAAAACCATGAATGCCTTAGTGAAAGCAGTGAGGATGCAGTCCATGTGTGCATCTGCCTATGTGCATTATGTTTCCAAGGGGGAGTGTGAGCGCCGACAGCCTGAATCTCAGGTTGCTCATTATGTTGAAGGGGAAGAACAGAATGGTCAGGGTGTTGGAAGGAGGCGCTGTTATTCTTTCGGTCCCTGCCCTAGCCACGCCCACTCCTTTTAACCTCTGCCCTCTGCCAGCCATGGCTCTCTCTCCCTGTGTTCTCTCCCGGTGTATGCACGGGCTTTACCTCTCTCCTCCTCTCTCTCCCTCCTTCTCCTTCTCCTTCTCCTTCTCCTTCTCCTTCTCCTTCTCCTTCTCCTTCTCCTTCTCCTTCTCCTTCTCCTTCTCCCTCTCCCTCTCCCTCTCCCTCTCCCTCTCTCTCTCTCTCTCTTCCCCTTTTTTCTTTCTCTCCTTGTTAATAAATTCTTATATGGCTATTTCCTGTGTTTATATGTCTGTTACTGCCGCCACCGCCAGCGCAGCGTCCCTCCCGCGCCGCTTTTTCTCATGGCGGGCTCCGCCAGCCTGCCCAGGGATATTTTTTAAGAATAACAGGCACATGCTGTGCTATAAGGGCAGAAGTGTAGCCAGGTTCATGTTGCATAAAGTACAACAGATGTAGTGAGGGTTTAGGGTTCTGCTTTAAATATGAAAGTCACTGTGGCTGTAGTAGCCTAGCTAGGCACAGGGATGCAAAATCAAAGGTTCAGATCCTCTGCTGGAGCTTAATGCAGATCTCAGCTATAGACAAGTCTCCAGAGGAAGATGGAGTGCCACAATGATTCCACCTGGATTCTCATAATGCCTCTAAGCTTTCAAACATTACCCAAAGATTAGATTTGGAGTACAAACTGTTCAGGACAATTTCAAGGTGGCTAGCTGACATGCTCCAGTCTCATGTAGTATACCAGCCAGTACTTCAGATAAGCCCATGCTTTTCCATTACGTAGAGACTGGCAAAAAATAAAAATAAAAGGTACAGCTAGCTCTCCCAGGACTTGACCATTATTTCAGTTTTATCAAGGTCTCCTACAGATTGCATCATCACCTCCAAGATAGCACATTCCTAAGAGGTGGAGTAGATAGTTTTTGGTCCTTTGGTGGGTTATGGATATTTGTCATTGCTTAGGGGTTGATTACAAGTTACTGTTGGTAATGGAAAAAAACAACAAAGGAGATTTTATTTAAGGATCTCATTTTGAAAAGAAAAAGGAGAATATAGAAATGGTAAGATAATAGGGTAGATTATTGAATGTACTTATAAATCATAGAATTACTAGTCTTAAATATTTTATTTGGTATAGAATTTTATATATTGATACAAATTTGAGGGGTTTATAATATATATATATGTTATTTACTCTAGTTAAAGATATTTTGTATATTGATACAAATTTATTTTGTTAAAACATACTGTATATATGTTTTTACTCTTGTTTAAGGTATTGTACTTATGAGCTCAGTTAACAATGTAATGTAAATTTCTAGTCCTTAAAAGTTATTATTATGAACTATTTATGGTAATTAAAAATGTAGGCTAGTATTTAGTCATCTATTATAATCAAGCTTGTAGTCATAATAGGTATGTTTTCAAGGTCAAACAGAGATATATTTTAGCTAGACAGAGATATTTTAGAGATCTACAGAATATGGCGCTTAGATGTTTTACTAGCATAAGGTTTTCTGACAATGAAACATGTCTGCTCCTGGCATCACCAATATGCTTCAGAGAAGATGATGGTCATTGAATAAACTCCATATGGAATTTATTTTATCTGTGGAAAATGTTACCCATTGGGCAAGAAACTGCCTGTGCCTTGACTACTAACAATTGATGTCCAAATTGGACAAGGAGAACACAAAAGAAAATAATGGTAGAACCTTGCCAATACAAGGTCAGACATTCCTTCAGAATATACTGCTTCACAGAAAAGTCAAATATTCTAGACCTATAGGTGGAAAATGGGTGCCCCAACATTATAGAATATCCTTGGGTAACATTTCAGGCAGCCAGCTGTTTCTGTCATTTCTTAGTCTTGAAAATTGTTGACCTTGTACTTCCTGTTTGCTCAGGTAATATTATACCCTTCTCAGTTCTTCAATGGAGTTAAAGTCTAGATAGTTATATTACAGTTTTTCTTATTATCAAATTCAGAAAAGAAACTCACCAAAGAGGTATAAACTATATAAGGTTGAGAGATATAAAAAGATAGTTTTGGGTTGGTAATGCAAGCTAAGATAGAAAGAAAGTTAGGTCAAAAAAAACTTTAGACTCACCAAGATAGAATAGATAATGGAATATTTTCTCTAAATTTGCCAAATGCAAATTCTCTGGATATTGTTAGCATAATTCTTACTTGTATATATTTGTACATAGTTATTGTATTTATTATATATAGTTTTACTTTGTTAGTTAAAACCTTCTCTTTTATTTAAACAAAGGGGGAAATGCTGCATAATATTTTGATTTCATTCTGAAAATAAGGCTTTGTTTAAGTCAGAGTGTGGTACTAGCCACTGGCTGACCAAAATTAACCATAGCAGTTTGGAGAACAGTGAAAGGAATGGAAGAGACAGGAGGTCCAACTTCTCTGATCATTCAGGTTCTTACCCCAATGTCTGATTCTCTGTTGTTTTTTTTTATCCACAAGGAATAATTAGTTAAATACATCACATTTAGACTCGTCAAATGTGGTAAGATTAAGTTGGGCTTCTAGATGACATGAACTGAAGTTCTCAGTAAAAAGTTACACCTAAAAAGATCACTTAATAATGATCAACTGATTAGAACCCTGTGATTTTGAAGACTTGGAACATTATAGATTTGGATCCAAGTTATCTTTCTTCAACTAGTCACATTTTCTTCAACTCTGCGTCTGACCTGAAACTCTGTCACCTGAAACCTTTGCAGAGTATCACCTGATCAGATCACCACAACTAAGTTCTACAAATGTAACCACATAAACGTCTGAGACAAATAGCAGAAGCTATAACTTGCCTTTCTGATGTTTCCACCAATGTACATATAAGAGTGTTGATATGTGACTTTATTTATTCTGAATTTACAAAAGCCGCATTACTGTTATACCAAATGGTGTTTGACATAATCTGCATCTGTGTTTTTGAACCATAGTAACTTGGCCCCAGAACAGACTATCTCATTCTCTTTGAGGTGAGAGGTGCGGCGTTTGCATCAGAGGACTGGGTACTGGTTAGAGAAAATGACACTAATGAAAGCTTTAGACTCTAAACTTGGCAAATAAGGCTGTTTACCTAGGCTTAATATATTTATATATTCTTACTCTGGAATAAATTCGTTTTAAAAGCCTTAGGAAACAGAACATTTTTTTTCTGCTCTGAAAAACTGTGAAGTTTGTTAAACCCCTTTTCAATTGTCTCTGTGTGATCTTTCATCCTTGTGACTCGGCTTCCTTTTTAGTGGGACCCCGATTTAAGCTATCCGCTGGATCAACTCATGAAGCTAGTAGCTGCTGAAAAGGATCGTATTCTAGCTGTACTTTTAGAATCCAAGTCACAATCAACTCTTTTCCCTCATGAAATTATTGACTCCTTCTCTTTAATCCAGTAATTGTTTACTTATGTATTTATCTAATATTTATTAAATACTGTTACTAAGTATCCCTAGGGCTAAACCAAATAGGAAATCCTTAAATGGAGCACAGAAAAGTAGGTGAGTAAATACTAGTGGAGTGTTATCTTCTAGTGAACACCTGGATGGTCTAAAGCAGGAAGGGGAAGATGGTGAAGTGAGGGGATCTAACAGTTTTGAGCCTGTCCAAAGGATGCCCTACTTGGAAAGGACAGCATCGATAAAATACTGGGGGGAGGAGGGGGAACAAGTCATGTGTGTGCCCGGGAGGAAACTGGTACAAGGAAAGGGAATGGCTGATTCAAAGGCATGGGGTGTGTGTGTGTGTGTGGGGGTGTCTCTCTAATGAATTCCTCTGCAAGCAGAGAAGCCATGGATCTTTGAAGATAGGAAATCCACCACCACACAAGTATAAAGAAAGGATTACACAAAATGACCAAACTGCATTCGTCCAGGAAATACAAAATTGGTAGAACAGACGAATACTACAATTTACTTCAGTAGAGAAAAGGAAAGCATGTAATTTAAGATACAGACCAGTGGAATTACAACAGCTTAAGTAAGAGACAGGAGAAGAAAGGGAATCAGAGG
>NC_022020.1:36498389-36503141 GCF_000317375.1 Microtus ochrogaster | reverse complement strand
AATGTGGTAAGATTAAGTTGGGCTTCTTAAGATGACATGAACTGAAGTTCTCAGTAAAAAGTTACACCTAAAAAGATCACTTAATAATGATCAACTGATTAGAACCCTGTGATTTTGAAGACTTGGAACATTATAGATTTGGATCCAAGTTATCTTTCTTCAACTAGTCACATTTTCTTCAACTCTGCGTCTGACCTGAAACTCTGTCACCTGAAACCTTTGCAGAGTATCACCTGATCAGATCACCACAACTAAGTTCTACAAATGTAACCACATAAACGTCTGAGACAAATAGCAGAAGCTATAACTTGCCTTTCTGATGTTTCCACCAATGTACATATAAGAGTGTTGATATGTGACTTTATTTATTCTGAATTTACAAAAGCCGCATTACTGTTATACCAAATGGTGTTTGACATAATCTGCATCTGTGTTTTTGAACCATAGTAACTTGGCCCCAGAACAGACTATCTCATTCTCTTTGAGGTGAGAGGTGCGGCGTTTGCATCAGAGGACTGGGTACTGGTTAGAGAAAATGACACTAATGAAAGCTTTAGACTCTAAACTTGGCAAATAAGGCTGTTTACCTAGGCTTAATATATTTATATATTCTTACTCTGGAATAAATTCGTTTTAAAAGCCTTAGGAAACAGAACATTTTTTTTCTGCTCTGAAAAACTGTGAAGTTTGTTAAACCCCTTTTCAATTGTCTCTGTGTGATCTTTCATCCTTGTGACTCGGCTTCCTTTTTAGTGGGACCCCGATTTAAGCTATCCGCTGGATCAACTCATGAAGCTAGTAGCTGCTGAAAAGGATCGTATTCTAGCTGTACTTTTAGAATCCAAGTCACAATCAACTCTTTTCCCTCATGAAATTATTGACTCCTTCTCTTTAATCCAGTAATTGTTTACTTATGTATTTATCTAATATTTATTAAATACTGTTACTAAGTATCCCTAGGGCTAAACCAAATAGGAAATCCTTAAATGGAGCACAGAAAAGTAGGTGAGTAAATACTAGTGGAGTGTTATCTTCTAGTGAACACCTGGATGGTCTAAAGCAGGAAGGGGAAGATGGTGAAGTGAGGGGATCTAACAGTTTTGAGCCTGTCCAAAGGATGCCCTACTTGGAAAGGACAGCATCGATAAAATACTGGGGGGAGGAGGGGGAACAAGTCATGTGTGTGCCCGGGAGGAAACTGGTACAAGGAAAGGGAATGGCTGATTCAAAGGCATGGGGTGTGTGTGTGTGTGTGGGGGTGTCTCTCTAATGAATTCCTCTGCAAGCAGAGAAGCCATGGATCTTTGAAGATAGGAAATCCACCACCACACAAGTATAAAGAAAGGATTACACAAAATGACCAAACTGCATTCGTCCAGGAAATACAAAATTGGTAGAACAGACGAATACTACAATTTACTTCAGTAGAGAAAAGGAAAGCATGTAATTTAAGATACAGACCAGTGGAATTACAACAGCTTAAGTAAGAGACAGGAGAAGAAAGGGAATCAGAGGGACAACCACGGCTCTATGGCAGACTATGGGGTAGTTGAGTGAGAAAGAGAGGCCTAACATTTTGAGTAGATAAGAAGTTGTTAGTATTTGTGTTACAATGGCACTGTGATTATTTTCTCCTGTGCTTAAGATGAGAATGAAGTAGGGTGCATAAAGGAAGGAAGGCTCTGTGTCTTGTCAATGTTTCTAGTGTTTTTTTGGGCCCAAATTGTGCTCCACAGTTGTACCAAGCCTGTCTGCATTCCTTAAGATTACTTTTTTCTCTATTGATGACTCATCCTGTATACACAGGGGAGCCAAATTTCACTTTCTAACAATGTTCAGTTCATAAATGCAATTTACTTTTTCAGTATTTTATTTTAAGTTTTAGACTTGTTGATTTTATTTTATGTGTATGAGTTTTTTGTCTGCATGTATGCATTAGCATCACACATGTAACTAGTACCCATGGGAGGTCATAAAAGGGAGTTTTATACTCTGGAAGTGAAGTTATAGATGGTTGTGAGCAGCCATGTGGATTCTGGAAATAGAACCCAGACCATCTTCTGGAGTCACAAGTGTTTTTAACCACTGATCCCTCTCTCTAGTCCATATGTGTGTGTGTGTGTGTGTGTGTGTGTGTGTTAAATTATATTTGTTTTCTTCACTGCTGAGGTTGTATCTTATTTTTCATAGCAATGTAAGTATTTCTTTTTCTTTTCTCTTTTCTTTCTGAGCTGCTAAGGAAAACAACAGACAGTGCTTGCACATCTCAAAACCAAGTCAAGCAGGCTAAGTGCTTTCCAGATAAGGTGAATACAAAAATCCACCTTGATTCTAAAACTAGAAAATACTACCTCTGAGGGCTGACCTGCTTTTCCTGTGCAGTCAAGTCAACATAATTTGGTCTGTATATATAGTTTAAAAATTCATAAGCAGAAAAACAATTGAGAAGCCTTTTTCCAAGGTTGCACTGATTAGAACTCACTAATATTTATATTTGATTTTAAGGTATATTAATTTTGAGGTGTTGTGCTGTCCCCACTTTGCATGCACAGGCTTAAAGAAATGACTATGGATGCTGGCTTTTTCTCATCTTGTACAAGTAACTGAATTTTTCTGGGGTCGTTTCGTATTGGACTTGCATGCCTGACTGAAGGGCTCCTGTCAGCCTTCTCTGCCAAAGTGCCATGAGAGCTAGAAACACAGCAGTAAGCAAAGCGTCTGCTTCCCCTCAAAGGACTGTTTATCTCCACTTTCAAGTAGAAAAAGAGAAGAATAAGCAAGTTTTTGACTATAATTTTTGCAAGAAAATCCTAACTATCTCATGGTGTCAAAAGAATATTTGAAATACAGTATTATATAAAGCAGTAAGACAAAAACCACAATCAAAAGTTATAGTCCAATTTTTGTATCTACGAAATAAGTAGTATGTCTCATGTCTTAGCAATTATTTGGATTTACGTCTTAAAGTTTAAATGACCTTAAGATTCTACAGATTCTAGTGGAGTCACAAGTGGACAGTCAAAACCACTGCCAGGCTCATTAGTTCTTCCTGACTGGAGTTTCTTAGCTCTGTTCACTTAGCATTCTTTCTCCCCAGGCAGGGAGCTGCCCCCATGTTTGCTGTCCGTAGCAAAACTCTACTGGATTCTGTCTGAATGCCCTGGAAAGCTACTCCAAGCAGAGATAGAAAAGTAGCAAAATGAAATCTGGTCAGAAACAAAGATTGTAATTCAACCATCTCAGGAAATGCTGAACCTGAAATAAAAGAAACATGGTGTGTGGTGTGTGTGTGTGTGTGTGTTTATGTGTGTTTCTTATTCCATTTCCATTTCATCTCACCTAATATCAGCATGCATGGTGACTGTTGAAGTATATAGACAGAAGAAACATGCTGACATTAGTTGAGATGTTCTTCTTCATTTCACACAGAACACAGACAGACATTCTAAAAATATTGTAAAAGATTACATTCACCCTGCATTCATAATTTGCATGGGAAGAGTATAATTTTATATTTACATTTGGAATCTCACTAAAGGATGTCTATGTGTATTTGCCTATGTTCCCAATTAATAATATCTAAAACCCAAACATTTTGATCTTAACTATTTTAATATGCTTATATATGTATGCTTATATATGTGTTCATATATGTAGTTTCTATTTAGATTAAATTTAGAGAATATGTGTGTTTAATTTGGATGCAAGTTTTTATATTACCCTCTAAAATAATTTAATGTTTGTTATTTCCAGAAGATCACTCATGACTGTATCTTTTATTTAAATATAAAAATTGACATTGAGATATATTATTATTTTCCTGATTTTAAAGATGAAAATGATTGAAATGTTATTGCTATTATAGTAATCAATTCATTTTTAGCGAGATTAAATCATATTTTTATTGTTCACTGACCATTGGACACCTTTTTTTTTAAAAAAAACCTTATTACTTCATTCGTCTTCCAATTTAAACTTATGTATTCATTATATATTCAGTGTTGTAGAAATTTTAATCAGTCAATCATTAATTTTTTCCTTTATGTTTCTTAATGGTTTTGAGGGGAATTTCCTCACTTGAGTTTATAAGCAAATCAGTTTTCTCTGGCATTCTTGTGGTCAAATTTTATGCTTATTGCTGTACAGAGTATGTCAATATTTCTATCCAGGCTTTGCTCATTTCCCAGAGAGATCTCCAGCATTTGCACAGAGTTTTTATAAGCCCTTTTGTATACACATCTAGTTTGGCTTATGCAATATAAAAGACAATAACTAATTTACCTTCACTTGTAAATATCAATCCTCATCAGGTTCCAGAAAACTGATGATGTAATATACTTATACCAAAAATATCAAAAGGAAACAATTCAAGACAAGGAAAAATATTGAATGGCCATATGCACCCGGGAGCCTGGCACCTGTCCTAGGTCTGTCCAGAAAGAATAGGAGCCATGATCCAGCCACTAGCCTTTCCTGGCAGAAGAGAACAGGAGAAAAATGATGAAAACAAGACATTTGGAAATTCTCCCAAAAGATCAGAGTTGATTATTCCCTTATTTTTGCCAGAATCTTGACAAGTATAAGTGAAAAGCCAAGAAAATGGATGCCTGGATTTTCTCACTAGTGAAGAATCTTCCTGTTTTGGTGACACAGAATGGAATTTATTCTGCTAATAAACTTCACCAAAATTCTGAGTAAGTATTGTCCTGGGTACTATGTGCTGGAAGAGTAAATGCAAGGCAGAGTTTCACA
>NC_022020.1:36490305-36497865 GCF_000317375.1 Microtus ochrogaster | reverse complement strand
GAACTCAAGAACAATGGCAATGGGTTTTTGATCCTACTGCACGTGCTGGCTTTGGGGGGGCCTGGGCAGTTTGGATGCTCAACTTATTAAACCTGGATGGAGGTGGGCGGTCCTCGGACTTCCCACAGGTCAGGGAACCCTGATGGCTCTGATGAGGGAGAGGGACTTGATCGGGGGAGGGGGAGGGAAATGGGAGGTGGTGGCAGGGAGGAGGCAGAAATCCTCAATAAATAAATAAGTTAAAAAAAAAAGTGTCACCATGTGTCCCGGTGTGATCAGGTAGCAAGGGTAGCATGGATGCTATTTCAGAGAAAAAGACAAGAAAGAGCTTATTCCTCTTCAGGCTGATACTTCTGCAGATGGAAATCAGTGTGCTTCCTTCTGACCCTTTGTAGCCAAGGATGCTCAGGAACACGTGTTTCCACAATCATTCCTTTCACTGACATAGTACTATGTGTATTATGTGGATTATTCAGACAGAATATTTATCCAGCTACAAACGGTAATATTTTTGAGCTATTTATACACAAATGAATACAGCAGGGCTGATGTTACTTACAGAATTTTAATTGGTGGCTAGTGACCTATCAACTGCTTCAATTGGGAGGTCAAACTTACATTGCAAACTATGAAAACTCCATCTTTATCTATATAAAGACATTAGTAAAATACATATTGAAGAAATTTGCTTGTACTTTCACATTATTTAAAATCATTTTGTTAAGGAATATATCTGTGTCTCAAAACATAGATTAAACTGAAGTACGCCAAAAAGTTATATGTTCTAGGTGATATGCTGTTAAGATGTATCCCAATGTACATTGAAAAATTTAACATGCTGTTGGGAGAGAGTTACTTCAGCCACAGATCATGACAAAAGTAATCTGTCTTTAGGATTTAACTTTCCACTGTGACCATATGCTCAAAAGCATTCTTGCTGCTATGGTTAGATATTGGCTCTTGATATATGTATGATATTATATACAGTATCTAACCAAGGGAAACTTTTGTGCACATATAAATACACACATATGTATACATACCATTTGTACAGATTTTATACATTATGCCTCTATAACCTTATCAGACATAATCATGAGAGTCACCTTGTGGCAGAATGCAGAGAAAAGAAAAAAAATTACATAAAAAGTTTATAAGTACATGTGCAAAAAATACCTTTATATTTTGTGAGAGACCCAAGGCAACAGTTATATCTTATTTCAGAGGCATAAAAACTGCCAGTTTTTCTTAGGAAATTTATTGAAAGCAATGTCTTCTCACGGTCAATACAGAAATCATACACACAGGTAGAATTATATGGACTGAACGTGTTCTATTTAGAAATATATATATACATATATGTATATGCATCCAACAATAATTACTGAAAAAGGAGGTCGTGAATTTGAAGGAGAGTTGGGAGGCATATATAGAAGGATTTAGCAAGAGGAAAGGGGAGAGAGAAAAGTATAAATTAAATTATAATATCAAAATAAAATATTCTCCATCTGTCCTGCAGCAAAGGAGCTATGTTGAAGCCAGAGAGAAGAAAAAATTGTAGAAAGGGAAAGGAAGGACAAAGGGACATCTGCAATCACAAGAAAATATGGAAGTTGAGATGACAATAAAGTTTTCTATAGTACGTGGTTGTATACATGGAAATTTCAGCGATGGTACTGATTGAAACAATGTTTTTAGACAGAAAGATCTTTATTCAATTTTTAAAAAAGTATTTCTAATTAAAGGGTATTACTTAGGCCCAAATCTCCTAGTAAAAGACCCAAATTATCATTTTTTTAATTTGGCTTCTTTATATCCTATCAACATATTCTTGTTTTCAAAATATTTGCTAATATATTATATTATTATAATATAATATTATTCTATCACTTAGACAGGGATATACAAACCACATGTGTAGGCACACATAAATGTAGATACCTATGTGTGTACACTCTATGATCTATCAAACTGTCAGGCCAAATTAAGTTAATCATCTGATTTTCTTTTTTGTTTCTTAATTTTATTTTTTAAAAAAGAAAACAAACTGTCTTTTTCATTATGCATACCAATCCAAGTTCCCATTGCCTCCCCTGCTCCAATCCCCTCCACATACTCTCCCAGCCCACTGCATTCACTCCTCAGAGAGGGTAAGACACATTGCTTTGGGGAAGGTCTGGGGTCCTCCCTACCATATCTAGGCTGAGCAAGGTATCCATTCAAAGAGAATGGGTTCCCAAAAAGCCAGTACATGCAGTAGGGGATAAATCCTGTTGCTACTGCCAGCGGCCTCTTAGTCTACCCCAGCCATGCAACTGTCAACCACATTCAGAGGGACTAGTTTGGTCTTATGCTTGCATCATCTGGTTTTTCAATCAAAATCTTTCAAATATTAATGCTTTGTTATATATTAGTAATGAAAACACATACCGTGTTATTTGGCCAGTGTGCCAGTGTCATGAGGAAATTGAACCTCGGGAGACAATTCAGTGTCACTAGGGATGTCAGACTGGTGTAACAGATGTACTGATTCTCGACCAGGTTTGAGGTCTCTGTACCGACATAGAAAACCTTTTGAATGGCTTCTTCCTTGGACCTTGTATTTCAAGAAGTCCATGGACATCCAGCTTGAGAAGCAACATTGTGAATGAGAAAGACTTTAACACCAACATTTCTTGTCAATCCCCTTCTACCTGAGCCATCACCATCTGTGATTTCTAGGCCTATCTCTGTGAAATAGCTTTTTTTTTTTTTTGGCAAAAATTGACACTCTTAAGTGGGAGAAAAACACATACCAATCATTGCCTGTGGGTTACAAGTCCTACTCTTCAATAATTTCTTTGACACTGAGGAAAAAAAACATAAAATGAGAAGATGCTGTTCTCTATGAAATCCTTAAACTCAGGGAGGTAAAACTGAATCTAGGATCAGAGCTACTGATATCTAGGCACAGACTCTTTGAGGCTTTCCTTTCTCTTTCCCCTCCTTCTGTCTGTGTAGGTCACAGTCCAGTAACCATAGGTTTCTGTGCAGAGAGAGAGCCCATGATTATCCATGAGAATGTTGGGAACTTTGAATGTGTGTGTGGTGTGTAAAATGTGAGGGTGCTCAGGGACAGGTATATCAGAGGACTCGACTCATTAAAAAAGTAAACTTTATGTTTATTTTGAGTTTTCAAAGAGTTTGAAGAAATTTTATGGCTATTCTCTTGACCCAGAATAATTGAAGGCTTGTATTTCTTCCTATTTACTTACCGGTTCAGTAATCTGAAATATTACAGATAAGACAGAACTTTTCCTGTTGTTTTACGCAATATTTTACCTTTGATTTAGAAAGTTCACATTTTAAAAGCAAATGTTATCATGGGAATGTCAACTCTTGAGCATTATGTTCATGGTTTTCCCACTTGCAACCTCTATACTGCTTCCTGCTGCTTTGGGTGGACTTGACGTAGCGTGCTAACTCACTCTTAACTGAGAGCTATATTCCAATTGTAGGCCCAGAGGCAACTGATACCATCATTTATATTCATACATATGAATGTGGGTTCACAAGCAAACTCAAGTGCCCAGTCTTACTGGGTAAGTATGTAGTTTTACTGCAAGTTGATATGCCATGTTTTGTTACACATGGGAGATCTGCTCTTTTCTAAACGGAAACAGAAGAGGAATGGATTGGGGAATGGGAACAGAGGAGGATAGTGGGGGAGAGACTGGGAGGAGAAGAGGGAGGGGAAACTGGTCAGTATGTAAAATAAAATAAATAAGTACAATGTTTTAATTTTACAGTTACTTTTCTTTGCCTCAAATATCTCCCCATAACACTGTTTTTATCTTTTTTTGTGCAGTGTTGTAGCAACCATTTCTATGCAAGTTTGCAGTTATCCCAGGTACTCACGAAAGGGTCACTTCTAAAAGCCTTAGCAAACCTTTTGAGTATTTGTTTTAGAAATGCTTCAACTAGTTCTTATATGCATTTGTTGGATATTAACTGACTTAATATTCTCCCTAGGAATTTTGTTAGTATTATGCTTATTTTAATCTCCTTTCAGAGTTACCTGGTATTCTTCTATTCATGTGATTGGTGAATATTCTGTATTCGTGTTTATCTATTGCTTCAGTATTCATAGTAGCAAGGAGATAGAACCAACCTAGGTGTCCATCAACAGAAGAATGGATAAAGAAAACATTGTATTTTCACAACATAAAATGAAACTATAATATTTAGGTAAAATGGAAGAATTCAGAAATTATTATAGGAAATATTATTATATGAAACAATCTGGGCTCCTGAGAAAAGATATTGTATGTTTTGTATCATACATGGATCATAGATTTTAGTTTGTTTGCTTGTGTATATATGAGTATATGAGTGTAGGTATAGGCAATGAAACAACACAGGTGACTATGGGAGGGAGAACGGAAGTCATAAGGAAGGATTAATGAGGGCAGCGGATATTTGTAACAGGAAAGTAGAATGGAAGCTACTGGGAATAGAAAGGGCACAAGCAGAGGTAAGAGTGATGGTGAAAGGGAGCAAGAGAAGTGGATCACGCAAAAATATCTGTGAAAATATGATGCTAAAATCCATCACTCTGTGTGCTCATTAACAAATAAAAATATTTGATAAAAAAGACGTCAAGATGCTGGTAGTATGAAGAAAGACATTTTCAACTAGAGAAAAATATCTATTCTGTTATCTAAATATTTCTACCCAGTTTTCTGTGATTCTTCCCTTCTTTGTATAAAATATGCATGGTGTGTGTGTGCATTGGGGGGAGGGGGGCTAAGTATTTCTAGTCCTGAGTGTGCATTTTGTGGAGGATTTCAGAATCCAGAGAGAGATGTTGAATGTCTGCTTTCTACCTTATTGATCTGAGTTGCTCTTCCCCCAACTAGAAGCTTGTGGCTTCAGTTAGACTGGTTGGTCATGGTGCTTCCAAGAGCCTAGTGTCTCTGTCCCCTCAAAATTCTGGAGGAAGAGGCATGAAAACCTATGTTGAGTTTTACAATATAGATGCTGGAGATTCAAACTCAGCTTCTCATATTTACATGTATGGTGACCTTACACACTGATCTATTTGCCCTGATTCTTCCCTTCTTTTTGGCAGGCTTTATCTCTACTATTTTTATCTTATACTTTAAAACTCTAGATTTCTTGATCCATCAGTTATTCATTCTTCTAAATTCTGTAAATTTTGTATTATTTCAATGATTGCATTTCCCTTGATTATTTTTGGTATGTATCTTTCCTTCACATCATTCTCTTTTTAGGAATTCAAGCATTCTACCTTCTTGTACATTATTTTTAAAATTGAAATTGCTCTATGATCTCACTCTTGATTGTGAATCTCTGTGTTTACCAGATTATAGCCTCTGTATTATAGTTCTCTGAAGTCCTCTGAAGCCAAGTATGCCTGGCAAATTTGCTTCTCCTCCTTTCACATGGCCCTCCAAGTTTTATTGACTCTACATTAATATTTCGACATGGTTCTTATTTCCATAGTTCAATAACTGAATGGGGATACCAATATATGAGCTTGGCTCTGGCTGCTAAGAAGTGAAATTCAAAGTTTCCATTGATCCAGGTCCCAGACTTTTGTGAGACACAAGCCCTATGCCATGAGCCAGGTGCTTCTCCTCTGACTGTTGACAGTTATCTCCCGTACTGTTTCTTTTCCAAGGTCAGCTAGTACCTTAGTCCACAAGGCATGCATCTCATGACCTTTCCCCAGGTTCTTGGCTTCTATTCTGAGGATTTTCCTTTGGTTCCTGGCACAGGGACGTTTCTTCCTTGGCCTTCCAGCTCAGTTATGTTTATTTCCACAAAGTCCCATTTAGGAAGAAAGTGATATACTATTGTATATTCAATTCATCATCTTGAGTGGAAGTCTAAAAGATGATTGTTTTCTGAAAAAAAAAAAATATCTTTCTTCGGGAAGCTTAAGTGCCTAATTGGCAGTTACTGGAGTTCTCAGGTGTCATCGAAGTCAACCTCCTTGTGATTCTTAGTTGATGTTTTTCTTTCTCTTTTTCCTACCGATTGCTCTTCCTGTTCTTAGCTATGTGAAATGAGGATACCCTGAGTTCCTTCTGCCAGTTTTTTTTTTTTTTTTTTTATGAGTCGAAACAGAATATTTAAGCATGGTTTCTCTCCTTAATTTTTGTTTCCCTTTAAACATTTTTTTTTTCTGCTCAAAGGACTATTAGGGCAAATGTACTAATTACTTAAATCTCTGTGCTCTCTGTTTGTCTGGGAATTGCAGTCCTATCAACCACAAATTTGGTCCTTGAAGAGTATGCTCCTTGGTCACACAGCTGTTCCTTTATTCCTGTCTTTTAAATTAGAATTATAGCAGCAAATACAGAAATATCCTTACAATTGATTAATATTGATTCAAAATTTTACTTAGTTGTAAATACACTAATTCATCTGTCCAGAAAGTACATCTTGGACATACCTTGCATGTCAGATATTAGCAATGGGAATCGAGTACAGCAGTAATGTTTCAAAGCATGCCCAGTGACTTCGTGGAGTATGTCATTCAAGGAAAGCACAGATGGTCCATGGCCTATAGTAGACTGCTGGAGCACCCACTCACCCACTTACTGCCTATGGCTGCTTGCTCCCTAAGGGCAATCTTGGATAGTTTTAAAAAAGGGCTATGCACTCCACAAAGCATAAAATGCATACTATCTTATCCATTACAAGAAAAGACATGCTGATTCTTGGTTTAACAGATGCCAGAGATTCTAAACAATTAAATACAAAAGTTAGTGAAATAGAAAGGAATAGAGGGTGTGGATTACAAATCACAAAGGCATGTCCTGTCTGTGGGTACAAGGTATTTCTATGAGTGGTCATCCAAGAATGTGAAAAGTTGAGGGGAGAGTCATATCTTGAGAAAAGGAGAAATCATGCATGAAAGTGTGACTTTAGATGAAGAAATAATATAGGAAGGGCCAATCACATGAACTTTCAAGTTTTACAAAACATTTATATGTTTTCTTAGTACTAGGAAAGAGTTATAGGGGCTGCTCATGCAAAACGTGGGCAAGTAGAAGTCTGTTATAGCTTGGTAGGTGAGGGAATGGAGATCTGGACTCTTGGTAAGCAAGATGAAATAGCAAGCAGGTGGACCTGAGTTTCTTGTGGATAGTAAATTGCTCATTCACAAATCCTCTCCTTCTCCCTAATGCTGTCAGGTACAGTAAACACAACAGAAATCATGAACTGGAAGGGATTTTTGTGTGTTATATTTAGAAGTGTGTTGAGTTTTAAGTTGATGCCTGGGAATGGTGGCTTTCAACCAAGAAGATAGACAGGTATGATACTTTTTCAACTGCTAATCGTTTTTTCTAGAATAAAAAAATTCATGAACATTAGAAATAATAAATACTAATGTTGAAATAGGAGTGGCGGACTGTGTCCCGCCACCCGGGCGCCCCCACGGCTAGCTTTACCTGAAATAATTACACGGAAACTGTATTCTTTTAATCACTGCCTGACCCATTAGTTCCAGCCTCTTATTGGCTAGCTCTTACATATTGATCTAACCCA
>NC_022020.1:36470925-36487285 GCF_000317375.1 Microtus ochrogaster | reverse complement strand
GGCAGTTTCTTTATTAATAAGAAATCACTCCCACATCATACTAATAAGTACTTCTCAGCATTTGCAATGTATGGCAAAGCCTCTTGTGACATTGATGTCTATGACTTTTGACAGCAAAGACCCATGTGGATGACTTCATTCTGCAACTCTGTGATAAAATAGTTTCAAGAATGATGTTAAAGGAGAATATTGGCATTACATACCCCTACATATTACAGCTCTCTCTCAAACTCCCCATAGTTCCTGTATAGAAAACACACAAAATTAAAAGTGTTGTAGATGTCTTAATGAGTACAATAGTATCTATTTAAGTTATGATCAAAATAGGACATGATGCAAAGGGATAAAGATATTGCATATGAAACATTTGAAGTGATTAATTCTGGTACAACTGAAAACCATATTGCTCGAGGTAGAGCAGCTTATCAGGGGATGTTCTTATCTACTTCCTTGACCTTTTATGAGTCCTGATCTTGAGTTCTCCCTAATAAAGAGCATATAATTTCATCATATGGTATAACTTTTATAAAAATATGAACCTATGTGTGTGTACGTATCTTTAGCTGAACATTTATATCTCTTGTTATAAAAGAAAACAATGGTGTCAAGCCACCAGTGTTTAAGGAAATTTATTGTGTCATTAACAGGATTGGTTTTGGAATGCGATTTGCTTACCATTGTTTGCATAAATTATGGAAATTTATACAATAGCTCCAGGCATCAATCAAACACAAAACTAACAAATGGAAAAATATTGGCAGGCTAATTCGCCAGTATTTTCCTGAGATTGCATTTTGTTCAAACAACATTTTGCACTTGGGGATATGAGAGATTCTTAGAAATATTCCCAAAGTCCTCAGGGAAGTTCCTTCTCTAGATAGAAATATCAGTGCTGTTCCCATAGACAAGAATCATATCAGTGAGAGAAACATCAAATATGGACATCACAACCTTAAACCCAAGGCTGGCAGGTATATCAGATGATTCTTTATCTGCTGGTTAAAAGAGTGACAAAAGTCTTTAAATGGAAAAGTTACGAGACGTTATAACTTTGCTTTAAAACAATGGCTATCAGAATAAGAGTACAAAGAAGATCTTTATAAATGACCTGCAAATTAGAATGAGGTTTTAATGGTGAGACCTGTTTGTTGGGTTTTTTTCTTTTTTTTTTGTTTTTATTGTGTTAGGCTGTTTTAAATTTGCAGTTAAATCAGAACACTTTAAAGATAAAAAGCAAATGTAATTGTTAATAATACTCAGATATATTCTCAAGTTTAAAGATCCTAAAAATCCTAAATCCTAATTCAACCTTTAAAGACACGCAGCAGGTACTTAGAATTCTGCTTCATGCTTAATATGGATGGTTTGGAGGCTTAATCAAGCTAAATTAACTTCCATGAACGTGGCCTGTGGTAGGCTGCTGATTATCTTTCTCAATTAGAGAGTCCTCTGTTCTTCTGTTTCATGGTCAAATTTGAATCTATCCAGGCAAGGACAGCTGAGGATGATTCCAGTCCAAGCAACTCAGTGCTGTTGTCCCTGCCAAAATCTCCCTAGTGTTAGACCATCAACCCTAATGTTGGTGTTTTCAAAAGACTGCATGAAGATTCTTCCCCAAGGGCAGATATTTTGAGTCCCCCACTTGAAAGTTTTATGTTTGTGTTAATGAACTACTTAAAAAGATAATTTTAGAAAATACAACAAAATTAAAGCCCTGGTACCCTCCGGGGGCAGGTGTATAGGAATAATTTTATTTTTTATGTGGTGTAAATTTCTGAAATTGCTTTCATTATTTTTGCATAATTGTGCAATGAAGACATATAAGTAGCTAAATCCTAATGCAGCACTAAATTGTTTGTGTGAACAGCTAACACTCTACCCCTTCCAATTGCCATTCCATGACGACCCTCTCTTTGACCCGGCCTGCCCTGGTATTTACCTCTATGCTAGATTGTATGAAAATGCTTCATAACAACTTACTGTTTTGCATATGAAATTTCAATAACAAAATGGCAAATGAAACAGAAATGCATCTCTTAAGCACAAACTAAATATATGAAAATGTATTTCTACAGCAATGTTTATAGTACAGGTTTATTATTATTAAATAGGTTTGACCTTCTGACCTGAATTTTTCTTCCACCCTCCCACCTATCTCAAAATCTCAACACTCTCCCTGTTTCACAGGCGCCCTCTCTCTCCCCTCCCTGTTGTCTGACTGATCATCCTCCAAAGGCTTGGTACAGTGCCAGTCTTTTCATTTTCCTGGGATCTTTTTTTCTCCTGATATCTATTTCCTGGTAAGGAGGACCCGCACTCTGACCCAGGAGTAAACTTCTCTTGTAGTGGATGAGGGAGGAAAGAAGCTGCTCGGTTGATGTCTTTGTGCTATACTTGCTTACGTCTTGTTCTTGAGGTGGGTTACGTTTTTTGAGGCCTGAAGTGGGTGAAGACGCCTCTGTGCTCCCTTGTGCTTGGCTGACAGCCTTACTTGTGTGGAACCCTATGTAGTCAGGAATGCTAGAGCTATGGCTTAATTGTCTTAAGCTTCTAGATGAGAATCATGATGCTGTTTGATCCCCAGTCTTTCCTACTTATTCTGTGGCTTCCATTAAAAGTTGTTTTAGAAGCCAGAATTTCTTTTAAGTCTTTCTGAAAATGCAGAACAGTGAGCCTGGCTCTGGGTTTCTTTTTATTCATTGTTGAAAACATTCATCTATAACTTCCAAAACCTCACTCTTCATTTCTGAAAGTATTTAGTAAAGTTTGCTTCAAATTTGGCTCAAAGAGTGCATAATGGTCTTATTCTTGTTCAGTGGGATTAACATTTTTTGTATCTTTGTGTATCGTATGAGCCTGGTGTCTATAGAGGCGGGAAAAGAAAACTGGAGGCTCTAAGATGAGGGTACAGAAGGTTGTCAGCCACCAAATGGATGTTGGGAATCCATCTTAGGTGAGCAGCCAATGCTCTGAACTGCTTAGTCATCTCTCCAGTCCTAAATCATTCATTCCTTTGGTGCAGAGTCATACCGTATCCCAGAGACTGGGCTTGAACTCACTATGCAATCCACATTGTGCTTGTAAGTGAAAAGTAGCCCTTCCTGGCATGGAACCATGAATTCATCCATTACAGTCTTCAGAATGCTGGTGTTATGGGTAGGCCCTGCCCCCAGCAGCAGAATTTGTCTTTAAATTCTGATATCACATCTGTCACTGTAAGGACAGATGTCTTTTTTCATAACATGCCTTTTAGATTTTTTCTATATCTTATTATACAAATTTCTGTAAAACATAGTGCTTCTTCATAGATCTCTCTGCTCCCTGCTCATATTTGCCTCCCATTTTACTCCCCATCTCACCCTCTCCTCTTCGTCCTGCTTTGGTCCTTAATTAAACATTGGTTCCTCTTTGCTCCCCAAATCAGTGAATAGGCAGATGAATTGAGCACGTGGTTCTTAAAGAAGAAGTGCAAATGGGTGAGCATTCTCTTTATGTAGCCCTGTATATTTGGTTTTATTTGAAAATTTCTAATACATTTACTATAATTGCTAAGGGGAAAAATAGGTAGTTCTTATTCACCTTTTCCAGTGTGTTCCAATTGCTATAATTTGTTAATTTACATTACAATATCACAGTTGTGATATTGACATTAATATAACTCACTGAAGTAACTCAGATTTCTCTAGTCGCACACATGCGTGGGTGTATGTGTGTCCATCTCTGCTTCTGAGTCTGTATAATTTTTATCACATGTACAGCCTTGTGCTTCCACCATAGTAATGGCATATTTTTCTGAAAACACCTCTTTTTTGAAAAAAAACACATAAACATGTTTCAATTTTTAAATTTTACTTCTAATACAAGAGAGAGAGTTAACATAAATTGAGGATAAATACACATAAGTTGCAGTGATTTGCAAAAAGCAAGAGTAGCAGCACTCACACGAATGGATGAAACTTACCAGCTCTTTGAAAGTTCACTAAACTATGAATGGGGTGGGGGTGGTGTAACTTGACTCACATCCACTGGGTACATTGAAATTGTTTGCCAACATAAATGAGCAGAACTAGACTTTTTAGCTTCTAAAATGAATAGCATAGAAATCAAGGTACAATGAAGGAGAAGCCCAATGTTATGATAGAGAAGGCATGTGAAAGGGAAGAAAGCACACAGTACTTCATATAGGGAAATTCTTTTCTGAAGATATCTCTTTCCTTTAAAAGAGAACTAACTTCTGCCAGACCTTGGAGCCAAGTTAATAATATGATTTGAAATCACTTATAACTATGTCTGCAATCTACCGTCCTACTGTGTGCTCAGCCTAGTTAAGTTTAATGTGACTTCAAGAGAACAACATAACCAAGCATCCAGGCTTTGCCAAAGACAGAAGACTGATGTGGATAAGGGTAAGTGACAGATTTAGCCCTTTGGATAGTACTGGCCCTTAGATAGAGAGTGTGCTGAAGGAATATTGACTTGGGTATTTCACTGGGACTCTGGCTCCTGCCTTTGTCCTGTTGGTCTCATTTAGATATCTACTCCATATCTTCCTATTACTTCTCCTTGGAATATCTTGAGACCAACAAGTCACCATTCTAGAGAGTCCATTTCCACACTCCTTGCCTATCTTTGTTCCTCTAAGTCTCCTTCACTTTTGACCTGATATTATGTCATTAGAGATGCCTGTAATATTTTGGGAAGAAACAGCATCCTACTTAGATTGACTTTGGGGATTACTGGTTTAAATTGCCTTTTGGGAGGCCTGAGATTAAGAAAAGTTACAACATATGACTGCTGCTGTGTGCTTCTGTAATCCTTCCTTGGTATGTTTAGAAGGAATAAGGTGTACTTTGTTGGACTAAGTGATAATGATATCTTTGTTTTCTCTTTATGAGTAAGTATACAATGCTTCAAGTGCACTATACATTTGATAAATTTTCTGTATAATATTCAAGACAGTTACTTCTTATTGATATTTAAATGAAATATTCAGTTGACATGTAGTCCATTTGCAATGCTGAGCAACCATCATTGCTTTTCTAGAATATCTTGATGTATGATTCCCCTCTATATGCTGTGAATATGTTTTATTAGCATTGGTTTATAAAGAAGCTGGTTTGGCCTGTGGCAGGGCAGAATATAGGAAGTCAGGAAATGTAAGCAGAGATAGAGGAGTAAAGAAGGCAGAGTCAGAGAGATGCCATGTAGCTACCAAAGGAGAAGAACAGCAGAACCTTATCAGTAAACCACGAACCTTGTGCTAAAATATATAAAATAATAGAAATGGGTTAATTTAAGAGGTAAGAGCTAGCTAGGGATATGCCTGAACTATTGGCCAAGGAGTGTTGTGATTAATATAGTTTTGTGTGATTATCTGGGTCTGGGTGGCCAGAAAATGAAACCAGTCTCTGATAATAATATCTGCATCATTTGCATAAAAGTTTGGTACATTTGCCATTATCCTTAGCTACTAGTTGTGACTATTCTACTTTCTCTCTGTAAATTTGTCTGAAATATTTCAGGTGAACAAAATTAGAGAATAGTTGTCATTTTGTCTAAGTCATTTCACTTTGTAGAATGCTCACAAGACTGACCCATGCCAAATGGTGTCAAAATCTCATTTTTGAATAATGAATAAGAACATTTCTTGCTGTGTATACATTAATCTTCTCTTTTTAATTACCTGTTCATACCATTTGCTGTGTGTTTGTGTGTGTGTGTAAGCAGTAATTTAATTATAGTAGTAGTAACATATAATCACTATCATTCGGTTTTAGTCTCCCAGGAGAAGTCAAAGCATGGGAGATAGTTATGCAAACATGAAGGTAATTTGAATGGGTTGGGATATATGTATGTCTCATACTGAAGTGAGATTGTACTTTAGATGAATGTCTTTTTGAATTGCAGTTGAAGAGCAAGAGATGAGCAAATGCTGTTGGGAGAGGCTCATGACATCACACTGTTAGATGAATTACTTTTCTATCCTTCTTTCCAACTGGATTATGTGTTTCAAGAGTTCAGAGATTGTGTCGCATATTCTTAGTTGTTTTGGGGGAAGTACATTGCATGTCTCCTTGGTAAATTGGTAATATAGAGTAATAATGTGGGCAATAGTGCTGGATGACTCACTGTAAACAATTTTCCTTACCTGGACATTAATATTCACATTCCAACAGGCATATGGCACAATACGTGTGTGTGCGTGTGTGTGTGTGTGTGTGTGTGTGTGTGTGTGTGCATGAATGTAAGTAAGTATAGTTGTTTAGTTGGCAGGTTCATGCCCTTTCTGGAATTCTGTTCAACCAGGAACTTATTGTTTTTTGTGTTCTCATGATCCCAGGACAACAGCAGTCACAATACAGATGTGTATATGTCTTTGTTGGCTTGATTAAACAATTAATTTACAACAGAGACAATTGGGACAATTCAGCTTTATGAAGAAAGAAAATGTTCTCATTTTAAAATGCACAGTTTGTAATGGAGCGCACAAAAATGGAACAGAAAAAAATGGATTCTACACACAAGTTGAGATATTACACATTTTCCTCCACATGTGTTGGAAGATGAGGGTAAAGGAGCTCTGTGAGCAACTCATTTCTTCAGGAAAATGAAAGAGAAAATGATAGATGGGAAAAGGACTCTAGAAAGATAGAAAAACCTAAGTGTCAAAGAGAAAATAGATTTCAACAAAGCAAATTGGAGAAGGGACTGGTTAGTGGCCAGCTGGATAATTAATCAAAAGACAAAGCAGAAAGGAGAACTGCCCTGTGAAGACTGGAAAGAAAAGGACGACATCTGACAGCCTGAGTCAGGGCTGTAAACGGGAGAGACCCGGTGTTTAAAGGAGAGATTTATCATACTTCCCATCTCTAAGACTCAGGGGCTGGGAAGCATGCCTTGAGTTCTGTTTTCGAGGAAAATGTAAAAAGGACAGTCTGCTGACCTGTCCCCTGTAATTGTGTGTGTGTGTGTGTGTGTGTGTGTGTGTGTGGTGTTCTTGGGTGCACAGGAGAACACACGCAGACACTTGTAGAGTTCAGAGGTGAATCTTAAAACTCCTTGGGAGTCTTTTGGGAAATAGAGTCTCTCATTGAGCTAGGCTGGCCAGACCCAGAGTCCCAGAAATCTGTCTATTACTTCTTCCCCAAGACAGGGAATACAAACCACTCTATAGAGGATTTGTTTTACAACCTGATTTTGAGACTTGAACTCAGGCTAGTGACACTTTAAGAATAAGCTGTCTCAGCCAGGAAGTGGGAGCACACACCTTTAATCCCAGCACAAGGGAGGCAGAGGCAGGTGCGGGTCTCTGTGAGTTCAAGGTCAGCCTGGTCTACAAAGTGAGTTCCAGGAAAGCCAGAGCTGTTAAAGAGAGAAACTGTGTCTCAGAAAAGAAAAAGACAATAAGCTGTTTCTTCAGATCTCATGATCTTCTGCTCTTTAATACTATGTTGAAAATGATGAGGTTTACTCTAAAATTCTGCTAAGATGTTCTGAGTATCTAAAAATAATTAAAAGTAAAATCATTAGTATAATGCATCTCGTTAACCATTCAGAAATACAAAATCATTGGACTAACCATGTGTAGAGTTTGTGAAGGGTACTATAGAAAAAGAATTGATATGAAATCAATAGTTCTTCCCTGCTGCTCTTTTGTTCAAGGATAAAGAAAACACACCCTGCCCTGCAGCACCCAATGTGCACCTAAGAGCTTCACAACCAATTATTTTTCCTGATGAATAAATAAACAAAATGTAGGCAGAAAAAAAGCTTCACAGATCTTTGAGAGGAAGCTCTTTGAGAAATGAGCCTTGGATATTCCAAGGCAAGAAGGGGAAAACACCAGAGTAAGAGGAGGAGGGTTCCTGGCGGAGGAATTGGCAGGTGCGAGTTTCTAGGGAACTGAAGAGTGATTTTGTTGCTACTGGTGTCCAGTACTGCAGAAGGTTTCAGGACCTGACCATGCTGATAAAGAACCAGGAAAGCCATGGCTTCCACAGCATTTGAATTGTGGTGACCTGATCCCAGAAGATACAAGCCGACTTTGTTCTGAGGGCAACAGAACGCTGTTGGAAAGGAAAATGGAGAGCTATGAACCTTTGTTCTCTTTTTCCTTGACAATCAGCACCAAGAATAAAATTAGCAGAGGGCTATCTGTGGGAAACCTATGCATTTGAGTCCATTAGAAAAACACCTGTTGTAAATGTCTTCATAGTTTGTGCAAACCAGATTCAGGCCAATCTGCTTCTTTATGCTGCTGATACCTAGAGACAAAATGTCCAGGTATTTAGAATAATTTTTTACTGCAAGAAATTGTGGGTTTTTTTTTGGTGGTGGTGGGGGGGGAGTGAACAGACCTTTGCTGGGTCTGAATCTGTAAGTCATTGGATCTGACTGTCACTCTCAAGATGTGCATTTTGAGTTGTCTCAGTGTTTGGTCTGGAACAGAATGTCCCATGACACTGCTTCCTGATCTACTATAATATGAAATGACAGGGCAGAGGGATAGACCCAGTCTACATGGGTCCCTTCTCTTCTTTCTATTTTATAGACTCAAAATTTGGTATAACGCAGTACAGTACATCTCCAAAATGATATAATTTGGTCATTTTTAAAGTGCTATTTCTCATCTTGTTTTGAGTAATATTTTATAAAATCAAGTCTGATATCCTGGTTGCATATTATTGATACGCATTAAGATAAGCAAGAGCATCGCAAAGCACTTGCCAAATAAAATCATAAAATATACAGTAGAGAAATAAATAGCCTTGAGAGAGATCACTTCTTTACAGAGGTCAGCCAGACACCAGAACCATCACCTGGGTGGCCAGACACAGAGTCTGTGACTCCTGAAGAAACCAGTAGCAACAGACCGTGACAAAAACATAAGCAAAAACCAAGTCACCATTCTTTTCTAATTATCTGCGCTCCCTGAAACCGCTGAGGCATGGCACTCCCCGACAGCTTGGGTTGACGGATCTTGAATTGCTTGCAGGGAAGGAACCTCTAACTTTCAGTTCTGCTCTGGGTTACCAGCAACATGCCTTAAGCCTATTGATCAGAAGTCAGTGGCAAAAGAAAGCCAGAGAAGAATAGCAACAGGGTTACTCACATGCCAGGGCCCCTTTCCTCTCTCGCTCCTCAATTCAAAACACGTTTGCTATACAGAGATCTATAACTGTGCAGCAATTAAGATATTAGAGCAAATGAGAATGTAGGAATTAAATTCACAATTAAAAGCGAAGGTAGCATTCAACCTAATTTGGAAGAAAGAAAGTCTTGGCTAGGGATGATCATGCCAAACAGTAATGGCAATGAATTTCGGCACGTTCTATTTTAACTCCCTACTCAAAGAGTGGATATAGAGTTTGTCATCTTAAAAGGGAGAAATTCGCTTGTTAAGACTCATTTAACCTTCAGGAACATGCTTTAAAACAAACTGCTCAGGAGATCGATAGCTTTACAAATGAGAGTCTGAGGTAAAGGTTAGAAGTAGAATTTGCCATGCTACATTCTAATGGGATTTTCTGGTAATTTACTGTTTTCTTCGCCTTTTAGCTAGAATCGTATTTCAAAGCCCTTGCTTGCTATTAGACTATATTTTAACCTAAATCTTTGGGGGATTGTAATGATGCATTATTAACATAAAAAGAATGTAACAAGATGACAGAATGCCGTGTAAGAACAGGGCTTACACCTGTGAACCCTGCACTTGGGAGACTGAGGAAGGAGAATCACCATGAGTCCAAGACCTTTTTGAGTTACCTACTAAGCCTCAGGTGAACTTGGTTTACAAAGAACAACATCTGGCCATCCTCAGTCACATAGAGGGTTGGCTGGCATATGTACTGTGCACCTTCAAGGGTTCTTATGTGGCTAGACTACGATTTGCCTGTTCTGACTCAGAAGCAGCTTCACTGAGCGGATGGAATATCTGGTTCTCTTTGTTACCCTGTGGGAGCTAGAGAAATTCTTTACAGTTCAGATAAATCCTTTACAGAACTTACATGCTTATGAGCATGAGCACATGTCAAGGACTGACTCTGGCTCTCTCCTTGCCCCTTTCATGAGATGAAGCTATGAGTGAGCCTCTGCTTCCCTGTGTGTAAGTTTCTCTGCTGGCATTGAGACCCCGAAGACAAGCTCCTCGATATAATGTCTTGTTCAGTGTTCAGAGTCATGTTGTACACATTTAATGGTTTTTAGTAAAAGATTAGCCAAGTTGGAAGCACAGGGCAGTAAAGCCTGACACCTTTGGTAAGGAGCAAGGAAGTGACTCTGAAAAACTATTCCTAGAAACTCACTATTCATCATCTGGTCAGTTTGGTTCCTGTCATCAAGATGAAATTATCTTCCCCAAGGAAGAGCAAATGGTTATCCAAAACAAAATTGTCTACTCTGAAAATATTCATGAAAGCAACAGTTACAAATTGATAAGCTTATGTTTAGGAATATACATGTGTGTACATGTAGGTATATGCATGTGGTAATAAAAGAGAAGTCATGAAATTGAAGTTAGCAAGGAGGGGTATATGGAAAGGTCCAGAGGGGAAAAACGTAGGGGAGAAATGATGTAATTATATTCTAGTCTCAAAAATAATCTCAAAAACTAAGACTTTGAATAAATAGTTCAATGTTTCCCTCATCATATGTTGTTCATGCATGAATATGATATTGCTGAAACTAAATGAAAAATGAGTTTGTTTTAAATGCATTCTAAATAAAAACCTGATGTGATGACTGCAAAAGAGCAACACAGATGAACTAGGGCTTCCTGTGTAAACACCTAGCAGCTTCAGTAACTCATACACTTCGTCCTACTTGATTTCATAAACATGTGTATCTAAATTGTGAGTGACTTAAGAGTTTTGAATGCTTTAAGTGCCTCAAAAAAGACCAGAACAAGTAAAGCTCAAATTCAGGGCAAGAGTTAAGATTCTGTCCTTTTGTTCTATGTCTCTATTGATAAAACCACAAACAACTTTATGATAGAACGTGTATCAGTCCAGCCCTGAAGGCTAAACCCTCCCAACACTGTCCTTGTGAACAGTGAAGACTGAATCATATCACATAAAAAAGCTGCCCGTGGACAAGCTCTGAGCTTCTTCCTGCCCATTGTTTCCAAGAGGCTTGAGTGATTTGTTTGATTAATCCGAAAGGAGCAAAGCCAGCCATCAAACTCTTGAGTCTGCTTAATTGCCTTTGCCCTGGTGTGGGATCTATTTTTATTGATTATGCTTCTGTACTTTTCACTATTATGTTGTCAAATATTGTAATATTAAGTGGTTTGGCTTCATACTGTGATTTAAGCTGTACTGAAAGGAGCTGCATTAGTCAGGAATCTGTCATGATTAGTGAAAAGATGAAATGTTGAATGTCATCCCGAGGAGTCTTTATAATCCATTGTACTGTGCGGCGGCCTCTTCTCATCAGCATCGGGGGAGAGGTAACCCTGGCTTTTCAGTGGTTTATATGCATGTGTTCTTAAATATTGTCCTGGCCAGTTAATTACATCAACTTGATGCAAATTGGAGTAATTGGGAAAGGAAACCCTCAGTTGAGAAGATTCCTCCTCATGACTGACCTGAAGGAAAGTCTATAGAGCATTTTCTTAATTAGTGATTGATGGGGGAGAGCAAAACCCACTGTGGGTGATGTCACTGCTGGGCAAATAATGGTCCTGGGATGTATAAGAAAACAGACTAAAGAAGTCATGGAGAACAAGCCAGTAACCAAAACTCTTTCGTGGCCTTTGTTCCAGTTCCTACCTCCAGGTTACTGCCTTGAGTTTGTGCCCTGACATCCTGGACCATAAACTGTAGGATGAAATAACCCTCTTCCTCTTTAAGTTGCTTTTGGTAATGGTGTACTACAGCAACGGAAACCTTGACTAAGAAGCAAATTAAGCCTGCTGATTTGATATTGCTAAAGCACTCGGTGAAATGGTGTTATTATAACCCCCCCCCCCAAAAAAAAGTTGAATGGGAAAAGCCAGGTGGCTTGAAACGGAGAACTAAGAAGGTTCCTTGATGTTCCTGGTGCAACAAAAGGAGTGGCATGTTTATAATCAATAGGAAGAGAAGTAATATAAAGCATTAGATAGGGGAGTCTTAAAACAAGTTCCTAAGATTTTCTTTGAGATGTTTAAATATCTCATTATCTCATTTAAAAACTGTCAAAGTTAGTCAACTCCTGCCAGTTATTATTGAATGAAAGCAATGGGGGTAGGAATATCTTATTTCAAAAGTCTGCTCTCATCTCCAGAAGACCACACAGAGCTTCCCTTTCAACTTCCTTCCTCCTACTCATAGATTTACCCCAGCCCCCAACTCCAGCAAGCTTTACTAGGAAGCCTGAGGCCACTCCAGTCTGGGAAGCAGGTAGCCTAACTGTGGGTCTTCACCTTTCCCTCGTTTTCTCCTAATCAAATCTCAGTCTCACCCTAGCTTTATAGATGCCCACCGGATATAGCTTCTCCTTCATCTCTGTCCCATCACCAGCAGATCACTAATTTTTTTTCTCCTCAAACCTTTCCCCCTGCTCATCACATTGTCTCAGCTCCCAACCTAAGCAGGCAATTCCACAGGAACACTCAGAACACACTAGCAACGGAAGCAAGTAGACCAATCCCACCTCTCCTCTAAATTTGCTGCCTAACAATCTTACCGCATCACTCCATATCAGATCACCCACTGCAGCCTTCCTCTGCACCCTGTCCCCATCTCCAGTGGATCATGTAGATCTTCTCCAGTAACCTTCCTCCCCATTCATCCCCTTATCTTGTCCCCCACCTGCAGCAGGCATTCCCTGGGAACCGAGCATTCAAGCCTGCCAGAGAAGAAAGTAGTCCAGCTAAGTAGGCAGGATAACTTCAGATTTTACTCTTTTCGCTCTCTCCATAAACCATCTCCCAGTCACATCCCCAGCTCATTGCTACCAGGATGAATGAAGAGTTATTAGAGAAGCAGGAAAGGAGAAGAAGCAAAGAGATTTTTCTGTTTTATGGGTTATTTATTTTGTTTTGTGTTTGTTTGTTTTGCTTTTGTTTGCTTGCTTGCTTACTTTGATTTGTTTCCATATGGTGGGCGTGACAGGGATGGGGGGTGATAGGAGGGACTGGGAGGTGAACGGAATTGAGGTGCATTATGTGAAACTTCCAAAGAGTCGATAAAGAAGTTACTTAAAAAAGCAAATAAATGTAATAAAATAAAAGGAGAGAAATGGCAAATTGATAATCACTTTATATTATCTTTATAATTTGCATGGTGTTTTGTGTATTCCTGGTGGGGAGCCAATGATTTCCATTCTTGGCTGTAGTGTAGATCAATTTGAAAGAAGTATGATAAATTCAAGGGCACACTTTTGGATGATCTATGTGGATGGCAGGTATCAGTATCATGGCATTTGACCATAAAACTACGCAGATACACACGCTTATGTCTACTGTTTTATATTGCAGGTGCTTTCAAAAAGAGTGTCTATTGTTCAAGTGTTTAGGAAAGGTTAGTAAAATCAGCACCATACCTCCATGAAATATGAGCTCCATTGCTAAGCTAAGTTCAGAGAAGTGTCTCTACTTCTGCATAAAACTTTGCCAGTGCAACACAGTCATGACATGGCTTATTGAAGTTGAAATGATAGAGATAGATGGAATATGAAAGTCTAATAATTTAGTGAATAAATATTTGTATAAATAAGGAAATTTGTTTATCTATTTGTATCAGCAGTATTTCAACTGTAAAACATATACTCTCTTAAAAAGGAGTGACAAAACTGAAGATATTTGATATCAGAACAAATATTATATGTTTTATCTCTATTTTATAATTGTCAGTAGAATGCTAAGATGTGATTTGGCAACTAGAATTGCAAGTAGAGGAAGAGAAGTCAGCCCAGTGAACAAAAGTTTAGTATCCTTATTTAGAGCAGTACATTCCATGACTTAGTATTGTGTTCTATTTTTTGGTGGTGGGGTTAAAATGATGCTGTGTGTGTGTGTGTGTGTGTGTGTGTGTGTGTGTGTGAGAGAGATCAATCTTACAAACACTATTTGCAATACAAAATCCATTTTCTGTCTGATATTTACAGTTACCCCTTTTCCTTTTGCCCAGAGGCATAGAAAACAATGGCAGCTTAACCAAGTATAACCTTCATGTCTGTACTATTTGTTTATGTTTTGAGCTCACATTTGAATCAGCATATAAATTGATAAATGAAGTTTGTTTGTCAATAGCCTACTCTTGGGAAAGTTTATTTCCCAACCCTCTATGACTTAAAAGAAATCATATTTTACTCAATTAATTTGTTTAGTAACACTTAAATATATCTACTAGTTAATAAGATCCTGTCTCCAAAGAAAGAAAAATAAACATTGAAATCATTTCTAATCACATTTCTAATGTGAAATCAGAGATACTTCTGTCTAACTATGACAAGTTAAATTTCTCTATTAACCTTACCTAGTTTTATCATCATTATGACTTATTACCTCATAGTAGTTACTAGAAAATATTATTTGCAAAGCATAGCAGTATTTATATCATGATTGACTTGTCTGTTTCCATTATTTCAAAGTTATTCACCTTGCATATTAGTGCCACAGCTGACTCATGTTCCTTCGATGGGATGTTATAAGACATATTATCCTTACAGTGAACTAAGTTGATCTCACTGAAGATCCAGTTAATACAAATATTCTACTATGTAAGAATCTGTTATTACAGCATTGTTTTAAAGCTGGAATTCTCCAGATTGTAGAAATCATCTCTGGGTACTTTGAGGGATGTTTTTACTTCTTCAGTTGAGCTAGATCATTTCTGCCTTCTTATTATCCTTGGGGAGAACACTGCAACCTACTGGGGTACCTATATTATTATTATTGTGCAAAGGGACATGAAATAATGGTTGTGATGTATTTTGGAGCCAAGCTATGAAAGGAGACAAAAGAAGGAACTTTACATAGAGTCTTTTGGTTAAGATATGTGAATTCTGCATCTTATCAAGTTTCTCAATTAAATATCAGATACTGATACCTATAGTTACCCAGACTTACATGTGATTTTTTTTTTGTGATCCTTACTTCTCCATAATACTGGGAAAGATTCCCTGGATTATTAGAAACAGAATTTTCTTGGTGTTAGTTTCATTCTAATGAGAGCAGAAAAGACCTGGGGACTGACGAAGAAATTTTATCCGTGGGTAAAGCGATGTTGGTTTAAGCTTTGAAATCTTTTCCAGAATAAGATGTTGTTAAGACTGCTGCCTTTCTGACTTGTGGTTTTATCATGTGTACAAATTTTCTTTTTTTAAAAAAAGATTTATTTCTTTTGTATACATTTATGTATTTATTATATATACAATATTTATGTATTTATTATGTATATAGTATTCTTAGTATTCTGTCTGCATTCAGGCCAGAAGAGGGCACCAGATCTCATTACAGATGGTTATGAGCCACTATGTGGTTGCTGGGAATTGAACTCGGGACCTTTGGAAGAGCAGGCCGTGCTCTTTACCACTGAGCCGTCTCTCCAGCCCTGTACAAATTTCCTGAAAGCTAATCTGTAATATCACTATCTGGACAGAGACACAAGGGGGATTGGCTGTAAATAGGTGTTTCACAGCTAAATTCTCTGAGAAATTTCAGACAGAAAGCTTTAGGATTCCATCACAGCTAGAAAAACGTGGCTTAGATGATTTTAGTACAAGCATTTCTTACCTTAGCTTTGCAGCTCACCTGCTTCTCATGGTCCTTCTTTGTCCACATTCACAAGATATAAACTGAAGACTTACTTCACTTCCCAAGACAATATCGATGAAACCAAGAAAATTTGTTGCATCCGAAGACTATGAATTATCAAAATGCATTTAAATTGTAAGGTCTACATCAAGTTATCACTTTTATTCCAGGTTGATATTTTCATAGTGTTCTGACAGTTTTCCCTCAATTTTGTAAATAGATTGAAAGTAGTGTATAAGTTCAAGATCGTTCATAATTTTAAAAAATGTTTATATCAAACTGATTCACTTTTAGAGATGAGACTTTTAAAAACAATAATGGATTAAAAAATTTTTCTTTCTTTCTTTTTCCTTTTCTCCTCCTCTTTCTTCCTTTTTTGTCCTCAAACAACATTTATTTATTTATTTATTTATTTTTCCATTCAAATATTTACACTACCTTCCCTCCTCCCAATCCCCTCCCGCTCGCCCACCCCACCACCTCCCTCACCCTCCCTGCTTGAGAGAGGGCAGGGAACCCTGCCCTATGGGAAGTCCAAGGCCCTCCCCCCTACATCCAGGCCTAGGGAGCTGTGTATCCATATAGACTAGGGTCCCAAAAAGCCAGACCATCCTGTAAAAA
>NC_022020.1:36442003-36469845 GCF_000317375.1 Microtus ochrogaster | reverse complement strand
CCCCTTACTCCACATCCTCTCCAGCAAAGACTATCATTGGTGTTTTCGATTTTAGCCATTCTGACAGGTATAAGATGGTATCCCAAAGCTGTTTTGATTTGCATTTCCCTGATCACTAAGGAAGTTGAACTTGACCTTAAGTGTCTCTTGGCCATTTGAACTTCTTGATATTTTCATAGTGTTCTAACATAGTTTATTCTCAATTTTGTAAATAGATTGAAAGTAGTGTATAAGTTCAAACTTGTTCATTGATTTAAAAAAATGTTAATATCAAACTGATTCACTTTTAAAGATGAGACTTTTAAAAACAATAATGTATTAAAATTCTTTTTTCTTTCCTTCTTCTTCTTCTTCTTCTTCTTCTTCTTCTTCTTCTTCTTCTTCTTCTTCTTCTTCTTCTTCTGCTTCTTCTGCTTCTTCTGCTTCTTCTGCTTCTTCTTCTGCTTCTTCTTCTGCTTCTGCTTCTTTTTCTTTCATGACAGGGTTTGTCTCCACCACCACCACTCAGACCTGGAATAAAATTCTTAATTCTCACTAGAGTAGTAATTTTGTTTCATTTTTTTTTAATCCATGAAGGAAATTATTTGATAAACAAATATATATATAGTGTACTTCCTATACCACATGATTTGATTTTATAGTTTTTCCTAGTATTTATTTATTTTTAATGAAAAATTTTGACTTTAATTGTAACCGAAAAAACTGAAATCTCTGAACAGTAGAACAGCACTCACGAAAATGATCCTTTTGATTTTATGGCCCTCAAGTTTTTGTCATCTAGGCCAAGGATAATTGACTTCTGCTGCACCTTCTTCAAACTCCTCACCATGGTGGGAGAACTATTGATAATAAGGACCCCCTTCTTCCTTCCCACTATAACGCGAGCTCTTAGTCACTGATGAGTGAGCTTCTCCAAGCCCACATACTATTCAAGGTTATTAGATGTTAAAAGCGGCATCTAAAAATTAAGGGAGAGTCAAGATTGCAAGCCAGCTGCTCTTCTGGATCTCAGAGGCAATGCTGAACTCTGGTCCACTTGGCTTATAGTTCTTAGTGTTCAGGATGGGGCAGTGATCATATTCTGGAGGAAAATAAATCTCAAATGCCTCATCATGTCCACCATATGAGTCACATGACCTAAGAAATAGTCTCCCACAAGCCCTAAGGAGGAACATTGATATTGGTCTTAGTAGATATGTTCAGAGTCCATCTGGCTAACAGTGGTCAAGTGTTTCCTCTGATTGTAGGCTTGTAGATAATTTGGTTGCCTTTCTAGTGTACCCATGCCAGGTACACGAATATAGTCATCAAGTGAGCAGACAACATGTCTTTGAGGGCTGAGAGTGTGGCGTATTTCCAAAAGAAGTCTTGGTTAAGAGCATCCTTATTGTCAATGCTCTGTGCGGGTCTGGTCCCAGCAGCATGCTAATGCAGTCCAGACTACAGCAATCAGGTTCTATGGGACTTCATGCCACCCTTCATCTTCTGTTTCTGGATATTTGCAGGTTTACCTCTTCAGTCAGCTCATACCTGTTCATATTTGATCATGCTCCAGGGATGATGGCACAGTAGAGATGGGTCATTAGTGAAACTGCTACTGGTTCAAGTTACCTTCAAGATAGAACTGTGAATTCACATCTCCACCATAATATACAGCACTAGACAAGTCAATGGCTGAGCAGAAGTCACACTCCCATGGCAGCAGCTCTAGAGACTGTTACCACAGTTTCACCACATTTGCTACAGAGACCAGGCTAACAGGTTTCTGACCACACTGAAGACAGAGGCCAGCCCAAAATCCGTTACCTTCATGACCTCTCCCAAGTGAAGAATATCTTTCCTTGGCATATTTGTATCCTGTCCAGGATGCTATTCCTATCTATGGCTGTAGTAGAGGTTAGCTACGATATAGTAGATGTATCTGCATTACCCTCTTGCTCTCAAGTGTGTGACTTAGTGAGGGACAGTTAGATGGGGAAACATTGGTTCAACAAGTCTATATCTGGTTGGTCACATTCCAGTATTTTAGTATTGGGATCTTCATTTCCCACAAGGCAATATGAGAAACTCTTCCTTGCCATCTATTAAACTTTCTTCAGAGGTTCCTTATGGCTGATCTGGCAGTGCCTTGACCAATCTTGGCAATTTTCTCATGTTTGAAGACCTCATAACAAAAGGGGATACCACTGAGTTGCACTGCTTTGTCATGGATGTGTAGCATGCTGTTACTAACCCCTGCCTCAGCTGCTGGCTGTCAAGTCTGGCTCCCCTGAAGCTAGACCACTTTCTATCCTAATATATTTTAGCATAAATGTTAAAAATGAACGTCAATAAAGAAAGAAATAAACTTCCAAAATCACACACACGTATACCCCCTCCTCCACACACACAATGGAAGAACTCCATATGGAAACTTGTGAGTAGAAATTTAATGGGAGACCATTAAGTCTATACTGAGAAAAAAAGTGACTAGGTTTTCAGGTCCATTTTTCAAAGCCAGTGTTAGTCAGAGAGGCCCCATAAGTCCCCCTCACAATAAAGGCTATTGCCATAGATGGCACTTATAGCTGAATGCACTATAAACTTTGTTGGCAAGACATATACATCAAGTCAGAACTGACCTGGAAAATTCCTTCCTGCTAGCTATGTTCCACAGTTCTGGAAGCTGTTATGTAGCCTCCTCAGAAAGAAAAGACTTGATTTTAACCTTTTACGAAAACCACACGTTACAGTACCAGCTTGCCAGATAGTATATGCCCACTGGTGCAACAGAACCATGGCATTTTGTGGGGTAACCAACTCTTTTAGAATTGGATTTTTGACCTAATCCATAGGAGAGATTCATATTCATACTGGGTGCTATATATGTGGCTTAGATTTCCATTGCTGGGGAGGTCTTATGGAGAAACCTACTACTATTACTTTGCTAAACAAATATTCTGTGAAAGTAATTTCTAAATATTTATGTTTCTAAACATTGACTAGTGCTGCTGGTTGCCTTGGCAAGAGAACACAGTTAAGTGGAATACATACAGTTGCAGTGGAATACAGTTAAGATGGGGAACTCCTAGGTAGTCTAAGTGCTGAGAATCAGTGACTATTGAGTTCTCAGTGAAAAAAGACATGTATTAACCCCGTCACAGCTCAGTGAACACCGCAGAGAGAATATTAAAGAGGGTGGGGAGGAGTATTGAACAACCATGTCTTCTAGGCATGACATGGCTACTGTACCCAATACTTAACTCACAGCACTTGAAGTTACCTTCAGAAGACCTGCACAAGAGTGGGCCCATCAATGCTTGGTCATGGATAGAAGATAAACCATATGATCCTTGATCCCCAGGAGTTGCAGATAGCTATATGTGGAAAACTCATATTCCTCAGTCATGTAGCCACTGGTAAAAGGCTCCTGCTCAGGTAGATAGCCTATAATCAGTGCCCACGTAGGCAAACTTAATTATACACTGTGGGCGACAAAAGTCATGGAATGTGGGAGGAAAGGTTGTCGAGAGCAAGCAGAGGTAGAGTGGGAAGGGTTGAGGGAAGAAAACAGGTAGGGTAATATGTCAAAGTACATTCTATGGATACATCAAAAATTGTGGAAAAAAGTTAAAAAGGATAAAAAAAGGGCTCACCATTTTCAAGGGAGAGGTCACAAAACAAGATAAAATGGCAAACCTTGCAGCCTTTTGATTGATGTATCTGCAACTATCCTTTAAATGGTCCTTGTCTTCACTGTCAGCTCACTAGATAGGTTTCTAAGGTATACTTTCCTGCGAAGAGTGACAAACAAGGATGCTGTGAATTATACACTGCTCCCTCTTCTTTCACAAAAAACATCTCCAACTGTACAATGAGTTTCTGCGAGAAGGCTTTGGACACTTGAGAAAGATAGGAAAAAGAAAATGTCTTACCACTTGAAAATTCCAGTAAAGTAAGCCGAGGAGACAACTGGAGCTAGTTCAAATATGAGCAAACTTTCTGAAAGGCCATGGGAGAGACAAGTGTGGCACATTTTTATGCAGCACAAAATACACAGAATATACAATACAAAAAGACAAAAAGGCAAATTACAGATTTACTTAGAGTGTTAATATCAGTATATCAACGTATTACTATTTTCTTCTTGAAAATGCCAAGAAGGGGAACGGGTGTGATTTGAGAATAAAGTATGTGAGGAACTAATCATAATTGCTTGAATGGGTTTATCAAAACTTTAAAAAATCAAAATAAACTGTATCTCATGGAAATGATTTTTAATCCTTTAAAATTACCATTGCATTATTATAAAAGTCTTCTGTGATACATTAAAATCTATACATGCTTACATATTCTGGCTCTTCTAACCTGAAAAATTATCACTCCACTAGGTACAAAAATATACACAAAACTTTTGGAGAAACAAAGTACCTAATGAAATATTGTATTTAACCTTTGCTGTCTGGCACAAGTGTAGTTATACCTGCTAAGCCCTGGAGTGGAAAACTTAAGAAACTTACGAACACTGTGCTTAAGCTTGATGTGCTTTTTTAAGGTCCAAGAGTAATGGTCTTAGCACAACTGTACTCTGAAAGATAGCTTTGTTTCACCCACACTTGTGTTAGTTCATTTAACCTGTTTTTAAAGTCCTACTCGTGATGGTCTTTGTTTACTATAATAAAGCCTGATTGGAATCATTTTATGAAAAAATCAAGAAATAAAGCAATTTCCCCTCCCCTAATTTCCATCAGAATGCTAAAATGAATTTGAAAGAAAAAACTGGAACAAAATTGGTCCTGGGCTGAGGAATTCCCCTGTACACCCTTTTTTGCCCTTGGGTCATACATTTGTTAATGAGGATCCGGGCATTTGATCACACACGTCGTTTAGATTTCTGTTGAGGGTAATGGTTAGTGCAGTTACAGTCCACCAGCAACAGCAGGAAACCCTGTCTCTTGTTGACTGTGCTTCATGAAACTTTGAAGTAAGTAGGAGCTCATGATTATAGCATAAACTTCCTAGGGGACACTGTGGAGATAGAGTTGAAAACCACCATCTGGATCCTTTAACTGCTATGCTGAGGCGTGCCTAATGACGGTAGCTCCGGTAATGCACCCCATACTGTCTGGCAATGGCGTAGTAATTGTTTTTAATACGCAGTATGTAGGTCACATAGCTTTATTCACCCGCGCTGTAAAGGTTTGCATTCTCTCACTTTATTAAAAAACATTGAAATTGCTTGCATTTTGCGGGAATCGTGACCCAGAAAATGTACATTGCCAAAATAGTTAAACTAAAAAGCATGCTTGTTTTATACATTAATACACTCTCTGCTATAAAGAACCAGCCCTTATAAAGTTTTAAGTGAACTGTGAAAAGTTTATGCCATTATTATCCAAGGGTAGTTTAGCCCAAGGTTAACCGTAGTAATGTGAGAACAGGCGCCACGGAGCCCTAATGGGAAGCAGCGAGGCTCCGTCTGAGCAGGCTGGTCCCCTGCCTGCCCCTGATGTGCCAATGTCAATGCACTCAGCACAGATGCATGATTCAGAAATACACACTTCCAATGCCTTTGTTGTAAAAGCTGAAAGCATGCTGGAGCTATCTGGGGCTGTACACGACTCTTGGTTACTTGACGTCCTCCATAATATTTAATGGGATGAGTTCTCACCTTGTCCTTTCAGGCTAAAGACCTAATTGAAGTGTGATACTGGAACTGAGTTTGAGCTATAGTCCCAGATGAGCTTTGAAAAGCCGCTGAGCAATAGAGGGATTTGTTTCGCTGCGTGCACAGACATCCATGTTTAATTTTACTTTTTTTGATGGTAGCTGTTTAGGGATGGCATGAACTGAACATGTAGCAAAGAGTAGTAACACTTTCATCTCTTTGAGCACAGATGAGCTGTAGGGTTGAATGGAAACCTTCTAAGGGCCATGGGAAATCAGATCAGGGTACCTCCCCACATCTAGCTTAGCTGCCCCACTTTACCTAAATGTTCTTGACTAAAAACTTCTGATATGAAAGTATCTTCATCTAATGGGCATCTACCACCTCTTATGCTATCCTGGGTAAAAGAAATAGTTAAGATTTCCTGGCCCATATGATTTGTTGACACTTCCCACGTGTCTGGAAGGGTATGTACTGCTTTACATTGTCTCAGTGAATCCTTATGGCAATGTTAAGATAAGACTGCCCTTATTTGAATGTTGACAAGAGAGGGTTTTCACTAAGGTGTTCAGAGCTCACAGAAAGATAACAGTCTAGCAGTAAAGACTCAGATTAGCTCTCATCAGCACTGTTGCTGCTGTCTGCCTGCCTTGCATCCTAAAGGAAGAGAGTGAGGCAAAAGAAACTGAAAAGTGAAGTTTCCATTAAAAATGACACTTTAAATATACACATACTATAGCCGGGCGGTGGTGGCGCACGCCTTTAATCCCAGCACTCGGGAGGCAGAGGCAGGTGGATCTCTGTGAGTTCGAGACCAGCCTGGTCTACAGAGCTAGTTCCAGGACAGGCTCCAAAACCACAGAGAAACCCTGTCTCGAAAAACCAAAAAAAAAAAATACACATACTATAAATGTACAATACAAAAATTTAGATATTAAACTAGTAATGTTCTTCTCGCCTTCTATTAAATTTTTCAACTATAATGAGTTTGCAACCCATCTACAACTACTGTACAAAAATAGAATTGATGTCTAATAATTGCAAATCATACCATAATTCTTTTGAACAATAATAAAAATATATTGTATAGCTGCTCTAGTGTTTATATTTGGAATCATTTTCTATTATATGATGTGTATAATTTGGATGAAATGGTAAAATTTGTTTCATGTGAATAATATTAAATATTCAATGCAAGCATGATATATGCATATATATATGTGTGTGTGTGTGTGTGTGTTACCTGCATTATATATGAGTACAACATGCATACCTGTTGACCAGAGAGGTCAGAAGAGGGTGTGAAATCACCTGGCACAGGAAACACAGATGCCTGTGACCCATCATTTAGGTGTTGGAAATTGGATTCAGTTGTCTAGATGAGCAGTAAATGCTCTTAACAACTGGACTATCTCTATAACTTTGGATACATGTGAGCGTAAAGTATTTTCTCATAAAATAGGAAGTTACATGAAGCAGAGTACTATATCACGTGTCACAAGCTGGCACGGATGGGAAATGCCTTAAGTAGAAACAGCAGGTCCTCCCAGTAAATCTAATTCTGTTCTTCCAACCAGCCTACTAGATCCCACAGCCCATGATCTATGTTTTCAGAGAGAAAATATTACAATATTACACACACACACACACACACACACACACACACACACACACACACACCATCCATGATGGAAACAAAACAGTTCCTAAGTCATTAGATTGCAAGGAATATTTTCTTAAGAAGTATTATAAAAATGCCCTTCACGGAAAACATGCTATTCATAACTTATACGTAAAAAGATTATAAAGTTCCGAAGTCTTTCATTGGATTTCAAAATTTCCAAATTGTTGAATATAATTAAGTAAATTTATCTGAGCCAAGGATATAAAGTCAGGTTACGTTGATAATGGGTAGATATATTTTAAAGGTACTTTCTAAGATACAATAGCATAAATGTGCATTTTGATATTAAGAATGAATTAGCAATTTCATAAAAGTGAGATTTTGACATGAGGAAAATCCCATTCATCCTCTTCCTTGGTATCCTTAGAGATTTGACTGGATTCTCAATTGATCTGTTGCTCAGCTTCCTATTACTTGAACTTATTAGAACTCTGTCTTGGTAGGCTGTGTTTATCCCTGGCAGGTCTCAGAGTGTCTTCAACATGGATCAGGTTCGATCTGCTTTACCTAGTATGTAATAACATTATACCAACATAAATGTACATTAGGCTTACCTAAAAGTAAGGAATGACTACACATGAATTTCTATCACATAGAATAAATACCTCTAAATGTATCTATATGCCACTCAATATTAAAGCTCACTGGGACATAGACTGTCTGAATTTGTGGTTGTTAAAATGACCTGTGCAGATAGCTGCTAGCACTGTGATAACAGAACAAGAATTCAGATAGCCAAGGGCCTTACTCTGAATACAGCATTCCCTACAGCATTAACTTCCTTGCTGAGAAAAAAATGCTTGACAAAAGCAGCTTAAGAAAGTAATGAATTCTTTTGTTTCCTGGTTTTAAGAATATTGTCCATCATGGAGAGTAAGCCATGGGAATGGCAAGTTGAGATGTCACATTAAATCCAGTCAAAAAACAGAAAGATATGAATGGCAGTGTACAGGTTAGTGATCCCTTTTCCATTTGTAAGAAGGCTGGAACCCCAGTTTATTGGGTGTGTGGCTCATAGGTAGAGCAATATTTCTGCTTTAGTTAAACCTCTCTGGAAACAATCTCAAAATCAGAGTATCTCCTAGGTGACTGTTAATCTAGTCAAGTTGACAATGGAGATTAAGTATCATGAATACACCTCATTCAACCTAACTTTCGTTCACCCTTGTAGCTGTAGGATCTCCTCCACAGTCATAGGATTTTTTTCATAAATGTGTTCTCCTTAAATCTTAACCACACAGTTTTCTTATGTTGTCTTTAGATTCCTGTTGCCTTTGCTATCTTGTGATTTGACTTCTGTTCTGTGTCTGAGATACAAATTAAAAGACTATTAAGATGTAAAGCCAAGAATGACTTCACTATGAGTAGTTCTTCATCAACGGGGAATGTCCCAAAGATGTTGATGAAAATATTAAAACAGTGGCCAAAGCTACAAAACTCCTCTAAAGGAGCGTAGAGATTAGTATAATGTCCTAGGACTTGTATAGTTTTGTCTTTTTAGAATTATTTTAAGTAATATGGCCTTTACATACATACAAGTCATTAGACTTTTTTAATATTTATTGTCTCTCTCGCTACACGCTCATTGCTTACTGCCTAACTATAGCAGACCTTCCCCTTCCTGCTTCCAAGTCATTGTCACATGTATTCTGTTGCTCTATCTTTTAAAATACTGACATCATTTATCCTACCTCCTCTGAGTTTGTTATCACTCATCTGCTTATATTGTGGTTAATATCTAATTTCAGATCTCGAAATAATCTGTTGCTGAAGATGTTTGCAAAAGTTAGAACATGTGACAAACAGAGGAGTATTATTCATTTAGAGAGGGGGAGGAAGTGTTACAGTTAGAATACAAATATGTGATGCTTATCTAGAAAATAAAATTACAACACTTTTCTTGGTGTTTACAGAAGTAAATGGCCAATCTTGTAACTATTTGAAACATTGCCCAGGAAATGAATGTGTTTGTGTTCCTCCATTGATACTCTGTAGAGTCTATTTCAATTTTGCTTACTGTAAAATATTCTTGAGTATAACTATTCATGATTATGTCTTCTACAAGTAATATGGAAACTACTTACTAAAAGTAATAAGGTGCATAATTTTCTACAAAGATTCCAATTTTTAATAGTAAGATATGAAAGGTAGAATACATGAGTACTAATTACTGTTACATCAATCTCCAGTTCTGTCATTGTTTCCTTTGAAGTTGACACTTTTGTATTTTATTTATTTTTAAATTTTAAATATACTTTTAACTGGCATATGAAAGCATAGTAGACATTATGAATATCTGTAAAGTAATATTACATTTTAATGAATACATTATACTGCATTATACTATGTTAAATGCATGTATAATATTCAAATCACATTAAACATATCTGGTGCCTCAAGCATTTGCCACTTCTTCCTTCTTTTTGAAATATACAACATATTGTCATTATGCACATTTGACTTCTTCTAGGTTTTAATGTAGAGAGGTCTAGAGGTTTTAAGTTATTTATAAATTTTGAATGTCCCCAACTTTCTCAATGGTCATAATTTTGAAATTATTACTTTTCTCATTTACTTTTTAGCCTTTCTGGATACAAGTGTGGAAGTCTGTGCTCACTTGCTGTATGTTCCTTCTTTTGAATACCTCTGCTTTTCTGTAAAGCCAATTCTCACTTGCTCTCTTCCCCTAGAAGCATCAGACTGACTTTCTACTGACAATACTACTTTCAAAAACTGCTTGATTGTTTCAGCTGTATTATTCAGAATGGTTTTCAGCCACAGAACTCTACTTTCTACTAAAATATAGTCTCAACTGCTGACTTCATCATGGTATGAAATGAAGTCAGAGATGAGAAGATGTGGAAAAAAACAAATGTTTATATATGAATAGTAAATAAAGTCACTCTTTATTTAAATGCATTATTTTTAATGGTGCCCAGTTATTGCTTTCATCCTTCATTAGACATGATTTTTCAGTATTCCTTCATTTTCAGATAGATTGTATTAAATTTCTAATGCTGAACCTTTTTCTTTTTTAATGTCCTTCTCTATATTTTATTTATGTCTCTTTATTTGGTTAAAACAAAAAATCAATTTTTCTACTTTATTTACTGTAAATATTAAGCCATATTCCTTATTCAATCAATGAGTCTGAATTAAAACATTGTTATTTAGAATAATATATTATAATCTAGATAAATAGGAAATGGTGGAGATCACAAACAAAATATTTTATTCAGCTTTATTAGCCAAATATTTTGTTTCTTAGTATTTTTTGATGAATTAATTGACTAAGTAATGCTTCATATTTAACCTACTTATAAGTGGCAATGGAAATGGAAACAAAATTGAATTTGCTATACACTAGCTGGATTTGTGGGGTGCTGAGATAATTTCTTTCATAATCTTGGTGAGCAGGGGAAGTACTTCCTGATATTTATCTAGTATCTTTGGACTCTCATCCTATAATTTAATGAATAAGTTAAATCATCTTCCATTTTAAACCAGGTCTTATAATGCCTGCTTGGATATAATATACCTCCTGGAAGACAATTACTTTATATAGCACTGTTGAACACAGTAAATGGCTCTTGGGGATGAAATGATATATGCATGGCTCTCTAAACCCAGCTCTAACCTAGAGCTTGAATGCATTTGCACATCATCATTGTTTATTCTTTACATGAGCTATTTTTGGAAAATAATTATTGTAGATTCTATTGCTCACATTTACTAGCAGTTGTCTTTGACTTCAGTTACAAATGAAATTCAGACATCATAGATACATTGTGCCTTTTAAAATTTATCTATTAAAGATATTCAATTAAATGTAATTAGATGGCCAAACCAAAAAATTATTCTCATGTTTTCTATAAACATCCTGTTTTTTTAGCATTACTATGGGTTCTACTTTCTCATTTCCCTCAGATCATTGTTTAATTTCTCTTATTTCCTCATTTGATTTGCCTTGCTTAGTTATATAAGTTTTTTCTGACATTTTCTGTTGATTTTAACCTTTCAGTTTAATTTGTCTACTATTTATGAAAATGTCACTATTTTTTTCTGAATTTTTAGCACTATTTCACATGTGGAGTTTTAAATTTCTACACTTGCTAAATATTTTAGTTTTATTTCTCTGTCATGTTAGGCTTTAGGAAATGAAAAGTGAAATCCTTTTGGCTCTTTCTCCAGAACTGTCCCTCCTGTGCTCTATTGTTAGGATTGTATGTACAACCTTGGCACTTGGTTCACTCCTCCGCCCCTCTGCAATTGTCATGTCTAACTCAGACTTTTTTTTGCAAGTAAGAATATTGATTTAATAAGCAAACAGTAGCAAACAAACAAACAAAAACTCCACTTGGTTCCTTTATCTTTCCCACTTTTCCATAAACTCTTCATTTGTCTTGCTGGCCTTGGTACCTGCTGTGTATCATGCAGTATAGCAGCATTATTTTTAATAGCCAGAACCTGGAAACAACCTAGATTCCCCTTAATGGAAGAATGGATAAAGAAAGTGTGGAACATAAACACATTAGAGTACTACTCAGCAGTAAAAAACAATGACATCTTGAAATTTGCATGCAAATGGATGGAAATAGAAAACACTATCCTGAGTGAAATAACCCAGACCCAAATAGATGAATATGGTATGTACTCACTCATTAGGGGACTCTAGCCATAAACAAAGGACATTGAGCCTACAGTTCACAAGCCTACAGACTTTTTTTTAAGTACTGTTACCTCACTCCTCTCTCCTCACTTTTGAAGAAGACATTCCAATAATTTCATCCTCATTTCCACTTACAGTAAATAATGTTCACAACCACACAAAGGGTAATACACTGTTTCAGTTAAGTTTGCTTTTTCAAGCGATTCTCTATAGACACATTTGAGAACTCTACCAAATTATGTATTCTGACATTCTGAATGACCTGCAGAATATGCATACAGCGTACTTCTTTGCTGTTATTGTTTTCTTTGTTTTGTCTTACAGCAATCTGACAATTACGCTGCTTATTTTTTTTTCTGATTATGTTCTTTTTATGGCCACTGAGAGCTCTCATGGGTTAAAAGATTTCATGAGATAAAAGTCATGGCTATCTATGTTCATGAGGGAAATAGAACATGAGCATGCTCCCTGGTTTCGGATTTCTCAGATATCCATGTTCTTCAACACACAGGATCCTATTCCATGATTATGTCATGATCCATACCAACGACACCACAATTTTTCCCCACACAAAATTTCATGCAGTAATTTCTCACAAATATTCATTGTTTTGTCAATTAGAAATGATCTCACCATGTTATGATGGTGGATACCCAAGGGCAGTTCAATATCCTTTGTTATTTTGGAGACCTATGATCCTTCCCGACAAGACAGGGTAAGACTCTTGCTGAGGACACCACAGACTTTGACTACAGCATATAGAGAAATCAAGATCACACAAACTAGAAAGTTTCTCTTTGCTTGATGATTTTTATAGTGCCAGAAAGTGATGTGTTGGGAGTGTAGGATCAGGCTAAAGCTGTCAATGATCTTAACTAGTGTCAGACCATGAATGCTATAATGCTGACCAGTAAGGTAAGATGGGCCTATTGGACCAACAGTGGCAAGACTATATTTAATTACTATCTGCTTTCTGTTTGGGTTTGAGGCACATTCTGCAATATTATATCTGATATTGAATTCTAGTCTGCTGAGTTCTCTGGCAGAAAGAGCAGGGGCAGAGCTGGACCACTGGACTCTCCCTTGGGCTGAACAGGATGGTGAGTGTGGTGACCCAGTCCTCCTCCCTGGGTACCAAGAAGAAACACAGCCACTGAGTCAGGAGTCTGTCAAAGCAGGAACCTTACTGGTATCAAGAAAGTGTGGTGGGGGCAGAGAAGCCTGGGATGGGCCAAGGCAGAGCAAGGAACAAGAGCCAATAATATTCTGCCATGCTAGAGGTGGCTGGGCAGAGGGATCTAGGTCAAGTAGCCAGAGACCTGTCTCCAAACTCTAGCTAGGCTAAGGAAGTTACGCTAGGCCTCATACCAACTCAAGTTAAGATGGGGAAATTACACTGGGTCTCACTAGTCAAAAAAACAATGACCAGGGAGGACTTAGGCCCATAGAATGTGCTATAGTTACTTTGGTAAACCATGATGCTGACAAATTGCTTCCTTAATGTTTATGGTTATACCCATAAACCTGAGCTGCTTACTTTCTTACTGGATCACATACTTACTGCAGAGGATACCGATATATACAGGGACTCATTAACTATTCGAAACTCAGAGAATAAATGACTTTAGTGCTCAGATACAAATGTGATATCTTTGTCTACTCCATCACTAAATACAGATTAGGGATAACTCAGAAGAGCAAGTAAAAAGAACGTAAGAGAAAGAGTCAGATGAGAAAGAGTGCTAAGGAATGCCGTCTTCCACTCATGACCTGACTATCACATTTATGAACACATAGCAACTGTGGTTATCTATACACAATCCTTATAAGATTAAGTCAGCCTCCAGTCACGCATAGGTAGGGTAGTGTTCTATAGGATTTACTTTCTGCTGGTGAGCTGTTGAAATGGACAGTTGGAGGTAGAAGAATTACTTCTGTGACTTTGGTCCCTTCATGAAAGGAGAACTTTCTCACCTAATCAACTCTTCTTTCTCTCTCTCTTCCTTATTCAATCTCTGAGAATCCCAGAGTACACACATTGTGTTTTGATTACCTAATCACTTCTTATGGTTCCCACTTTTCAATGCTATTTTAATATGGATTAAGTTTCAAACAGGAGTTTTAGGAAACACACACCAAGCAATGTGTTGATGTATTTCTTTTCTCTGGGCCCTCTCTTAATGCACGGTGTGGTACTGAAATGCTAAGTTATTTTGAAAACCTCTCCTCAGTGCTACTTATATCCCTGATAGTTTCTAAACAGTAACTGAGCATTAGTAGAATGTCTTGATGTTGCCAACCATTTATTTGTCAATCCAATATTTATGGAATAACTGTTCAATTTGTAAGCTTCTACTTTTATTGTTTTCTCAGAAAATTCTGGAGATCCTTGCCTGAATCTCCCTCTACATCCTAATGCCCTTCCATATTTCATCACTGGTATTCAAAATGGGTTTTGCAGCAATTGTGTAAACAGCACAATATCTACTACAGGTGCAGACAGCAATAAGTAAATGAATATAAAGTGATTGACTCATATCTTGTACATTGCATTAAAGATTTCAACTAGCTTTCATTCTCATTTTCTTTTTCATTTATTTCTCATATTTAGTCTGTTGCAGACTGGAAACTTAGAAAATAGTAAAAAGAAATGACCTTTCATAAAAGGTATTTTTAGAAGTGACCAATAACAGAGTATTCACCAGCCGGCTTTTAAAATTCTTTATTGCATTTGTTGATTCTCTGTGCAGTGTTGGGGTGATGTGAGAGTGATTTCTTATTAATAAAGAAACTGCCTAGACCCATTTGATAGGCCAACCCTTAGGTAGGTGGAGAAAACAGAACAGAATGCTGGGAGAAAGAAGCTGAATCAGAGAGTCTGCCATGATTCTCCCACTCCAGACAGACGCAGGTTAAGATCATTCCTGGTAAGCCAGCTCGTGAGCTACATGATATTAGAAATGGGCTAGTCCAGGTGCGAGAGTTAGCTGAGAAAAGACTAGATATAATGGGCCAAGCGGTGTTTAAAAGAATACAGTTTCCGTGTAATTATTTCGGGGCATAAGCTAGAGCTAGCCATGTGGGCAGCCGGGTGCTGGGGACGCAGCCCCGCCGCTCCTACTACAACAGTGGGGCACATGCATTTGGAGGTCATAGGCAGTTTTCAGGATATGGCTCTCTTCTACCATGTGTGTGTCAAGGATGGAGTGCAGGCTGTCCGTCTTGGTGGCAAGTGCTTTTACCTGTTGAGCAGTTACTTTTTAAAGCGTGGTTTTAGAACTCTGTGCTTCTGTATCAAAACTTTAAACTATTGTTGTAAATTTTAAATGGCTGAAGGAAGGTTAATAGAAACCAGAGGTAGGAGAACAATTGCGAATTTAGCTGTTTCAATAGTTGAATTATATGAATTTGAAAAATAACTATCTTATATACTTCTACAGAGACCTATAATTTAGTTATAAATCTAATGTTATTTTTCTTTTAATGAACGATGTGATGCATGTTTGTCTTGCAACTTCCAAATCGTTTTAAAATAGTGGCTTTCAAAATCTTCTCATTGATGATGAACTATCATCTTATATTTGCTGAGAAATTTGGTAAATGTAATTTTTCTGTATTGCTTTTGTTTCTAGATGTTTTCTTGCTATTTTAAATATGTGCTTGGCTTAACAGATACTTTTCTAGGACAGCAGGCTTTTAAACTGTTAACCCAGTGCCTTGGTTTCATGGCAAACATCTTGTTGTATATTTGCTTTTGCTTTAGTCATGAAGGAAAAATAGTCCATCTTGTGTACTTTATTTATGTGTGCTTTTTTGAGAGATATATTGAAGTTTCAGAAGGGATCATCCTTTCCTCTTAGCGAGATTCCTAGCATGGAGACAGCTCTGTTAAGAGAAACTAATGATATATTGATTAATGTGAGTTGAGGTTCGGGTTATCATTTTTATTCTTCTCTCATTTACCATCTAATTCTGACACTTTTGGTTCTTTGGTATCGAATTTCTGCTTCGGAGCAACATTCTACCCCATAATAGTCATCTCTGCTCTATTTATCTGACATAGATAAGCTGCAGCCCCTGTTGGATCGTGATCTTTGTCATCCATGGTAATCCCCAGGATGACCCAGCTCCAGCAACAGATAACCTCAGCCATTATGAGTAGCTTGAGAAATACCCAATTGCCTTTACATGTAAGCCTGTCCTGAGCATAAATAAGAGCTTCCTGGAGATATACCACCTGGCGTGGAAACAGGCCCAGTTGAAGCTCTAGAACAAGTTGGGAGTTGGGACAGTGGCTGTGAAAGGATGGAACCTGAAAATGCGGGGCCTGAGGGAACTGATCCCCTCACCCACGCTTCTGTTTCTCCTGGGGAATGAGACCTTCCTTTACTGTCACTGAAGCAGTCACTCGGCATACCTGCCTTCTCTTGCTCCCAAACCCGGATACAATTAAATACTAATAATGTATGGGTGATAATTTGTCAAACTATTTAAATAAAGAATGTTTTGACTTTTGAGCATTTCCCAGCATTTTAAATGCCACAAATATTTGAAATAATAATAACAATAACAACAATAATAATAATAATAATAAATGCCCCTACATCTAAGTATCTGTCTCCAGTTGTATCCAAAACTGTCTTTTTTGATCTGTTGCTAAATGTTTCAATATCAATCCCTATGCAACTCATGAATGGCGATGCAAACTTTCAACTTTTGTCGGTAATACAATAGAAAAGTGGCAAGTGGTAAAAAGAAAACGGTGTCTGAAGGAAGAGTGAATTCCATCTGTGTTGAAAACTTTTGGTAGCTGATGTGGGATGTAGCTTCGTAATTACAAAGGAGTTGTGAAGTGAAAATAGCCCAAAATGCATAGAAATTATTCATCCACTTTTGTGAATATGCTTTAATTTTTTTCTGTGAATACATTAAAAGGCATTTTGAAAATAAATCTAATAGTATGATATCTTATTTGAATAATAATTAGTAGATATTAATTACAGTTTGTTACTGCTGTCTAGTGGGCCACTCTCCGCAGCACAGGGTTTTATAAAAATCCACAGAGTCGGTGAAACTATGCTTTTCTATTTGATGGGGGTTAGGGAAAAAGGCACTCACAAACTCTTAATGATTTTCTTCTTTATTCTCCCTCTTTCTTTTACTCTCTCTTCTTTCTCTCGTTTTTTTCACAGCTTTGGCACCCGAACCGCATCTTCTCGGCAGTACAAGAGTCTAAAGGGTTGCTTTCCTCTCAAGTAACCAAATTTTACATCTCCCTCACATGACTAAGCATTTTATGTATTCCAGGTGAAAAACAAATTATTCCCAATAACTCACATACATTCACACCCAAGCAACTTATTACAGATTAACCATGTGGGAAAGCAAGGTGTTCGTGTCAGGTCTTTTACTGGCAGTTACAAAGAAAGGGCCAATTACTTTACTAGTTATCTTAAAGGGTAATCTTATAAGGAATCTTAAGGCAATCACAAACATAAACATTTATACATGAAAGAAAAACTAGTCAGTCAGCTGAACCTCTAGTCTCAGGGTGCACACCTATTCATCAATAACAAAAAGTTGAGGTCAGGAATTGATGCAAGAAATTAATTGTCACCTTTGATTATTAACCAGGTTTAGGAAGGGCAGCTAGCAACAATCATGTCATTTTGTATTTTTGATCCTGACCTAATGGGTCAGACAGCCCAGCTATGTGCCTTTGTTGACTTTAGCTTGTTTTCTGGGGGTATTTATCGTAAAACTATTAGGAAGGCATCTGGTCTAGCCTGAAGCTGCTTTGAAGCTTTGTTTCAGTTAAGGCCACATCACTGCCTCTTTTCAGTATTAAGAGAATTAGATCCAGCCTGACTCCTGTACTGGGGGCTTTCCTTTTCATCATTAACCCAAGCATTCTCTGAAAGTGGAACTTATGGACTTTAGCTATAAAACGTGTCATTCTATTTATTTTCATTCATCAAAACTCTGTATAGGGTATCATTATTATCAAATTAGACAGTCCAGTTTAGGGAGGGGTCATCTTCTTGACAATCCACAGGAAAAAATGCCCAGTAGAATAGGATCTTTCCGAAAGATAAACACACTATATCACAGGCAATAGAGATCTCCCCACATACACTTACAACTCCAGATACCAGAGAAAGAGAGCTGCAGCAAACATGTAAAAGGCACAGCAGAAGCAAAAGACATTCTAGGGTCTGCAGTCCCGTGGCCTTGCCTAAACAAGACTGGCCCATCAGAGAATTCCCTTCTGCTGGGCCAACAGGAGGAACTTCCATTGGAACTCGTTGCTCCTTGGCATGGCCAACGGCAGTTTAGTAAGATATTTTAACTGAAATTATGTTAGCTTTTTTACAGCTCTACCTCTAACACAAAACTTGCGTTTAAGGTAAGCAGAACTATAGCGATGAACGAAGACCTGAGGGTGTCTGTCATCTAATATTAGCTCAAAGCACTTTCATGTCAGCTAAAGTAGGCCCTCTGATGTTGTTAGAGTATATTGGTAATCTTCAGTGCACCCGAGGAGACTCCTAACATGTATGAACAACCCTGTGCCCCATGTGGCATCAAACATGAGAAAGGGAGGCTTCTGTCATGCCAAATACATTGCCTTTCTAATTCAATCAAGTGGATGGGGGTGGGATGGGGCAAGTGAGATTTGGGAGGAGGGGAAGGAGGGGGAACTGGGGTTGGTATGAAAAAAGAAAAAAATTAATAAAGACATTGTTGATTCAAGTAAGTGAGACAGCTACAGGCTATCATCAGCTTTGTTGGTCTTCAAGCTTTATGAGCCTGAACGTTGTGAATAGAAGCTTCAGAGCATGTTAGCTGCCAGGCTAAAGTCAGAAAGAGCAACTGAGTTACATATTGAAACCTGGCCGTTTATGTAGCCCTTCAGACCATTCTTGTATCCTTTCCCTTTGCAAGGTTTGCAGTCTTTCTTTTTGTTTGTTTGTTTTGTTCTGTTTTGTCAGGACAGGGTTTCTCTGTAGCTTAGGAGCCTGTCCTGGAACTAGTTCCTGTAGACCAGGCTGGCCTCAGACTCACAGAGCTCTATCTGCCTCCGCCTCCCAAGTGCTGGGATTAAAGGCATGCACCACGTGGTTTGCACTCTTGATGAATCTTTTGCTCACCACCACTACCACTACCAGCTGGTAAATTTTCTCACGATAGTGATGACTTTTGTGAATGTCTGCTGCGAACTCCTCGACCAGCGAGAAAGAACGACCACGACACGAGGATTCTTCTCAGATCACGCTTTACTGGAGTGCACTTGGTTGAGAGATAACATGAAGCGAAGGGGGCCCGAGAGCACTAAGGCAGCTGCTTATATATGGAATTGGCACATGGGTTGCCCTGTGATTGGTTGCCACCATCAGCTGACACCAGACTGCATCGACATAGGCCCAGGGACCCCCATTCACTGCGCATGCGGGAAGTGGGGGACAGGTAGCTCTCAAAGGCATCGCCAAATATGGAGTATAACCGGCAAGACAGGATGTGGTGCCATCTTGCAATGGCGGTCCTGTCTGGCTCCCTGCAAATGTCTATGAAATGCAAGACAATCCTCCCACTCCAAGTGAGGATCTGTGTATTTCTCTTTCTTCAAAGGCAGTCTTGTGATTTAGCTAGCAGTGTGGTTGCAGATTATTTGCTTTTATTCTCTGATGCTATTTGTTTATTTGGAGCTTTTTTATATTTAAGTATTGTTGTGCACATATGTGCCTTGTGTGTAAATATGTAAATGTGAGTGCGAGTGTCTGAGTGAGCCAGAAGAAGCCTTCGGGTCCCCTGATGTAACAGGAGATTTGAGCTACCCAACATGGACACTGGGAGATCGACTCCAGTCCTCTGCAAGAGCAATTCATGTTCTTACACACGGAATCATTTCTTCACTGCTCCGGCATTATTCTAATTAAAGTCACAAGTCAGCATTCCAGGTCCCGATACCAGTTCTACATCCAGAATTATGGGCTGTTCGGGGTTTGTTTTTAGCTTAATTTTAAAACCAGCTCAATGTACTTCTCATTCTTTTCTTCTGTACTCCTAATCAGCATGATAGCCACGGGCTTCCTGTAATGTCGGCAGAGACAGTCTTAGCAATCAGTTACCAAGCAATTTTAACTCAGGCGAAATACATTCTTCTGAAGTGATCCACATTGGCACTGCTCCTGTGTTCTTTTCGGCGTCCTTTGAATAAATGCATGTGTGGAATCACAAATCTTACATTAGCCTCGCATTTCCATCTCGAAAGCGTGCTTTAAATTTTATTCTGAACTAAACTTGTAGACCTTAGCAGAGAGTAGTTTCTTGCTCGGAATGCACACATCAAGAAACTCAAAAGAGCAGAGTATCCAGAAACATTCATTCTGTCATGAAATATGGAATCTAGAAAATACCTTAGGAATAGAAGTGTAGATTAGATGCACCTTTGACTTATTGATTATCAATACTCGATAGCCAAAACTGATTGCCTTTGGTTGAGTTTTACCCACAGTTTATTTTAGTTATCGATTTTCCATCTTCCTAACTAGTTGTTAAATATTTATTAAATATATATTAAATGTATCGTCTGAGATACACTTTTGCAATGTCAAATATGTTTTCAAATAAGGAAGAGAACTCTGTTAGGAATATAGCCAGTAAGGTGATGTTGTTTAGGAGGTGGCTAATGTTGAGGAAATGATTTTATGACATATGACATTTTTAGTCATAAATTTTGTTAACAAAGAACACATGGGGATATATATATATATATCCAAGAATAAAGCTTCATGTTTATAAATCTTAGGTTGTAATTTTTAGCAGTTTTTTAACCTCCATAGAAACTAAACCATATGTAGCTGTTGGGTACTATTAGAGTCTTGGGAACCATACTGAATTAAAAAAGTAGCTGAAGTTACTTACAAAGTCCACAGCAGCACTATCAATCTGTCACTTTTGGCAGTATCTCACTGTAAGTGTTTAGTTTGCACTGCTATTCCATACAGACATGGAGGTGAAAGATTTCTTCTTTGTTTGACCTTATTAGATAAGTAAGAAAATAAATTTTAGAGCTGACACCTCTCAGAGAAAGTACACAGTGGATGCAATTGGTGAACAGGGGGAGCAGTCAAAGGTTCCTAGCAGCTAGTCTGGTTCTTTTTTATGTGATTTTGCAAGTAAGAACTACTCGAATTAGGTTCAATCTGAATAAAAGTAGCATATTCTATTTTATGTGTATGAATGTATTTTTGTGTGCCACGTATGTGCTTGGTGTCCCTGGAGGCCAGAAGATAGTCTTGGATTCCCCAATGCAGTCTTGCTGTTAATCACACTTAAGGTCAGGTCCCATGCCCCACAGTAACTGGCCAACACAAAATGAACTCAGTGGTATTTTTGTAGACATTTTGTCTCATATTTTCTTGATTGGAAGATGGTTTCTGATTTTGTTGTTTTATGGGCTTTTTTGTGTGTATACATTTTTAAATGTTTTTAATTATTTTTAATATGTTTTTTGTTTATTTTCATATTTGTTTGTTTTCTAAAGAAAGAGAAGGCATGGAGTTAGGTGGGTAGGACGGTGGTGAGGATCTGGGAGCTGGGAGGAGCTGGGGAACCATATCCAACTATATTGCATGAAAAGTATTTACTTTCAATAAAAATATATTTAAAGACAAACATTTCATGGGAGGCACAGTAAAAAAATGAATTCAGTAAAAATCATATTTTTTTCTGGAAAATATAATATACCTATGTGGAAGGGGAACGTTTCAAAGCTCCATACAAATGTAAGACATATTTTGTAGGGAGACTTTTATTGGTCATTTGTTTTAGGCTACACAAAGGACGGTTAGGGAAGTAATTACCATACCTGCCCTGCCTAGTGAAGCTTCATGACTTGGGATCTGAAAAAAATGTAAGAAATTATCTAAACTGCTGCATAGAAGCTTATTTATTCTTTATATTGCATGTGATCATATAATTTCAAATATGATTTTTTTTCATTTTCATTGTTTGACTGGACATGACTATAAAACAATGAAACCTGATGAATTTTCTTCTTTACATACTTCTGCTGGCCCTTTCATAAAATCTAACTAAATGATATTATATAAACAATCAAACTTTTTGAGGGTCATATTTCCAAACAATCAAGAATATTTTCTAGACACAAATACTTTAGCATTCTAATCCCAAGTGAAGTACATGAGATGGTTATTTTTACCTTTGTATAGTTATTTTAAGTTTTGCATTTAAAAATTTAAATACGTTTAATTATAGGTTCAAATTATCAATCCTTTTCTGAAAATTTTCTTAGTTGAAATAAAAAAGTACTAGGAGTTTTACCTGGGAATATAAGACATTAAAGGGTCACTACATTCTTTTATTAAAATAAAACTAAGTTTGAAGATTCCGGGGGGAAAAGTTTCTTTTGTCTTTAAGTTCGAAACAAATGAATTAGAATACATTACGATTATAATTTAATATCACATTCAACTTTTAAAATATGTGCAAATGTGATAGTTATTTTTTAGTTAAGCCCTGAAAGTGTTTTCTCAATTCTTCAAACAAACGAAGAAAATAAGTCACAATTGAAAGAAATACTTAGCTATATTGAGTGTAAAACTTTCACCTCAGTAATTTTTCTTTAGATTTATTTATTCTCCAATGACAAGTGTGAATTAATCTTAACTTGAAAAGTTTAGTGGCTCTTTCTGCAGATATCAACGGAGATGTCCATATTAATTAACATACAAGTTTTTAATTAGACACAGGGAGCTGTTTAAATTAATCAGGACACGTTGAGAAAAGGCAGATATATAATTAGAAGACAAAACTGAGTTCCTTTAAGCACAACTGTCAGCTCAAATTTAAGTGTGATGGAAAACAGAGGAGGGTAAATTTGTATCCACTTGAAGTATGTAGCACAATGTTGCGACATTCTGTTGTAGTCTTCTCCATCCGGTAATAGACTGGGTTCTGCTAAGTTCTCAATCAAACTGCCAAGCTTATTAAGCAAGCTTTCTACTCTCAGACACTCTGAGGTGTGTGGTTATAGTTACTTATGCAGAATTAAGATTCCTTCCTAAGAAATGGGGGCGGGCAGAGCCTGATTGAGGTTTCGAGCTGTAGTAGTTTGAAACTGGTGGGCATATGCTGATTGAGTTGCAAGATGAATCCTGAAGACCAAGCATATTTTTTAAATAAACCTAATTGGTCAATCTACTGCTGTGCAAAGGAGCTGCTTTGCTATGTGAATCATTTATTGGTTTGATAAATGTATTTTAAATACATCTCTAAAACAAGTAAAATTGTGTGTGTGATTTTATCTTCCTACCTTAGACCTCCCTGAAATAACAGTAACTCAATTGTGTAATTCTAGACATAGCTTTGTGCCTGGACATGGTTTCACATCTGAGGTAATCACTGTCATAGATATCATTAAACGCGCTATGATTTTCTTGCAGTAAATAGCTGAGTACTGATAATTGTTGATAACTACAACAAGCTGTATAGCACAAACTGCATGGACTATGCCTGTTCAACCTTGATAACAAAATAAAAGTCTGAGAAGAATCCTGGAGCTGCCTAGATTTGTCCCTCCAAATTTGTTATAGTTATACCTGTAGCTGCAGATTTCACACTTTTATGGAACAAAGTCAGGAAACTATTCACAAGTGGTAGAACCCATGGGTTTAACCACCCCACTAGAACCTTTCAGTGTATGAAAAATGAAAAATTAAGGATCATCTTTGTTCCCAGCTTTAAGAAATTGATTTTCCTTTCCCAAACCCGGAAACCTGAAGATGGGTGGGTGACAGGATTAGGGGTGACATGATGAACATCTTCAGCTTTTATTCTAGGCCAGTGAAGAGCAGGAATCCAGCAACGAGATGCAGGGCTGTGGACAGTGCTACCTATACCAATACAGACAACGTTTGTTTAATGGCTGATAGATAGCTGCGACCCCTTTTCTTCTTGTTCTCCACTCAGAGTTACCATGATGGATTAGGACTCCTCGGCAAAGCTAAAGCTTCCCAAGAGCTGGCTGGATTTTGTTGCTCTTGTCAGAGTAGGAATGCTTTTATAAAACAAAACGAAAAATTCCCCTTGGCCATTTATCTTCCTGCAGGTTGAATTGCACAGTTCCTTCCCAATTTCTCTCTGTGGTCTGCTTTTGACAACACAGGAAGGTAGCACATGTTTCTCCCAAATTATTAATATATGTGTCTGTGATCTACAGTATATACCCTGAGAATACCAGCAGTTTAAATTCACTAACTATACTTACACAGAAACAAATTGAAACTTTGGGAGAATGTTTCAGATGAAATATTTAATAATTTAAGTATACAGTAATGTAAACCAATATGTACCTCCTTTCTCCCAACATGTATTCCTTAATTGTATTGAAATTTTAAAACCTAATTGTAGAAAATGATTATAAATTTTTTAAAAAAAAGTTACTGGGAAACTGAATTGTTCACATCCTTTCTTCCCCTCTCCTTTATCTTCCTTTGTCTCCCACCCTCTTTTTGTTCATTCATTCATGCGTTTCTTTATTCTGTACAAAAGCAAAAAGCATTTTCATATTACTAAAAGACCAGGAGTAAAACTCAGTATCAACAAATAGATTTATAATAAACAGTGGAATTTTATTGCATCCCCTTAATTCAGTTTTTAAAACTATAGAGAGGAAATGCCCTATTTGTTTCAGGCTCACAGAAGTATGGCTTCCTGGCATCTTTTTTTTCAATGAAAGGCTTAGATAAGTCACATAATGTCAGGTTCAGGAGACCTGCATTTTTATGCCACTTCTATGACTTACCAAACATCAAGCCCCTTCTCCTCTGGACACCACAACCCTGGTATCTACTTAGCAAGTGGTTGTGAGTAAAAACAGGCACCACTAATGCCTCATTCAGCTCTCTGGCTTGTGCTTGTTTGGTCCACTGTGGGCACTAAGTTAATATTAAACAGCAAATAATGAAGCGGAGACTTCTAGGCTTGGAAGCCTCTCAAGTTCAGATGGACTGAATGCTACAAAGGAGCAGCATTTCAAAGCGTGTTTTTCATGATTCTTCCATTTCACTGGTGAAATTACTTGGCGCGAATGAGAAGGAAACACAGAAAACGCAACAAGCCCACTTAGGAGTTTATGGGGGGAGGGGAGTGTATAGGCCTGGTGAAGGTTGGTGTGCAGAGAGAGAGAGAGAGAGAGAGAGAGAGAGAGAGAGAGAGAGAGAGAGAGGAGCGAGCTTGAAGATGGTGCATCCAGCTTTTAAAGACTGCCTAGCACATGCACACAGGTGGATGATGTGGCTGCATCATACGCAGATGATGGAGCTCACACATGCTTGCAAGGGCTCATGCAGCTGTGTCATATGTAGATAATGCAACCATGCTGCACGTGGGTTCTTTAAGATTCCCAGGTCTATTAGGCACTTGTGCCTGAGGGCTTGTTTGCACATGCTTGGCCTTGGAACCCGGAAGTGTCAGCCACGTCGTGTGGCTGAATCATTACAACCTGTGTTAAACATTAAGTCTAAAGGACCAAGATCTGACTCAGAGCAGTTCTCTTGCAAAGGGTGGGTCTGGAAGAAGAAATCGTCTCTTGACATCCGTCAGATAATTAGAGTGAATGGAGACTCCATACATCATCTTCTCTCGGGGACCAGCCATGACAAAAACACCTCTTACCAGGGTAAAGGCTTGGGGGTTATTAATATAGTAAAGAATATGAAGACGCAAATGAAAGTAATAAAACTGAGAAACCTATAGGGTAGCATTGGGCAGGAATTCCAGTGAGTACTGAAGATTCACTGGCATTCAATTTCCAACTGTTTAAAATACCCCTAACCCAAAAGGTAGGAGACAAAAGACTCTATTCCCATGATAAAAGGACATGAACATACTATTGAAAGTTGTGGGCTACGTTCAACATTCATAGTTAAACATTCTGTGGCAACAACAAAACAAGTCATGCTTACACCCTAGACCAAAATAGTCTTAGGCAAACCCACTCCCTGGGTGGAATCCCAGGTTATCTCCACGAAGTGAGCTGGAACTTAGTTGCAGCCTTAGACTTTTGTTTGAGGTAGGAACAATCTACTTCCCTATTCCCGGAGCACAAGTCCTGGCTATTAGCCACACCTGTTGACAAAAACCTTGAGAGCACAGAAACTTCTGACCAACTTCTAGGTGGGGCCTGTGTTTCTGGTAGAAGCTCAATAAACTTGAAGGAACTTGAGAAAAGTTCCTTCTCTCTGACCTTTGATCAACATGGAAATAGGCTCATCATTTCAGGCCTCCACAATCTTCTTTGGTTGTGAGTCAGATGCACTTGCGGAGTGGGAGCTATGAGGCAATCACGAAATCCCAGAAGGAAACATAATACCAAGGAGGACAGGCAGCAAAAGAGTCAGCAGCCCAGTTATCTCGGAAACAGTGGGGACCAGACAGGAAGGCCTCTGTCACTGACTCAGACTGTGGAAAGACAGATGGCAGTCTCCGTGAGTAAAGCCATGGCAGTTTTCCAGTGAGAAGCAGGAGGAAAAGGCAAGAAACCATGTCAGGTTGCAACATCACATACGTGCAGCTGGAGACCCTCCTGTTAGTGAACCAAGTCTCAAAGAAATAGTGTAGGTTTTCTCCCACTTTCGGTTCCTAAATTTTAGAGACAGACACAAAATCACACATGTTTATATTTTAGTTAGGGTTTCTAGTGTGATGAAACACGATGACCAAAAACAACTTGGACAGGCATGGTGATTTGAGTGAGAATGGGCCCCTTCTGGGTTCCTATGTTTGAATGGTTTGCTACTGCTTGGTAGAACTGTTTGGGAAGGAATAGGCCTGTTGCTTGGTAGGAATGGGTGTGTCACTGGGTGTGTCACTGGGTGTGTCACTGGGTGTGTCACTGGGTGTGTCACTGGGTGCTGGCTGACTTTCCAAGACTTTTGCCATTCCCAGTGTCCTATCTGCTTCCTATCTGAGGCTTGAGATATGAGCTCCCATATGTTCCTGCTGCCATAACTTTGCTCTACTACCATCATATTCTCTAAGCTCATGAAATGAAACCTTATTAAATGTTTTCTTTCATCAGATGCCTTGGTCATGATGTTTTGCCACAGTGGTAGAAAAGTAATACAGGGGCAAACGGTTTATTTCAAGTTACACTTCCACATCAGAGTCCTTTGTTGAAGGAAGTCAGGGCAGGAAGTTTGGGAATCAGGAGCTTAAGCAGAGTCCGTGAGAGACCACTGTGTACTTTCTTGATTCCTATGACTTGCTCAGCCTGCTTTCTTATAGCATCCAGGACCACAAATTCTTGGTTAGCACCCCCTACAGAATGCTGGGTCATCCCATTTCAATAATCAGTCAAGAAAATCCACAACCCAAAGCCTATCCACAGGCTAATCTGGTGGGGCATTTTGTCAATGGAGGTTCCCTCTTCTGAATTAACCCTAGCCAATGTCATGTTGACTTAAAACTAGCCATCTGAGTATATATGATAGTCTGCACTTATTTATGGTGCATCCATCAGATAACTTGAAGAAAGTGTTTTGAATGTGAAAGGATTCATAAGGGTCAATAACCAATCTGAAGATACAAATGTTGAGAAATTATCTTTTAAGATATGAACCTTCATATATGATCACCACCACTGATCACTGTGAGAACTCCTGCCAAATAGATATAATATAATCATATTATATAATTTTATGAAATATTGTTCAAAGGAATATGACAATGTAAGAATGAAATTTTTTCATTGGTAAGACTTTTATATAAACAATCAATGTATTCTTCTTGAGGTAAAAAGAAAAAGATTGTCTCTA
>NC_022020.1:36398396-36441903 GCF_000317375.1 Microtus ochrogaster | reverse complement strand
TGAAGAGGCAGCTTCTGTCTCTCCCTTCTCCCCACTTCACCTTCCTCCATTTCTCTCTGTCTCTCTGTCTCTCTGTCTCTCTCTCTCTCTCTCTGTCTCTCTCTCCCTGTGTGTCTTTCTTTCTGCTCTTCTCCCCTTTACCCTCCATAACCCACTAAATAATATCCAACCTCACTCTCCATGGCATGCCTATCTATGTCTATGTCTCTGTTGCTCGTCCACCACATGGCTCCTTGCCCAGGGTCATCAGCCTTTAGAGACCTGTGGCTTGGTCTCATAGTGTGCCTATCTATCTTTTCATGGTACTGTCTGCCCCATCAAGGTCTCTCACCTACCACTGCAGCCACTTGGGTAACTGTGCTGTCCCTGCCTGGTACTGGCTGCTCTCAGGACTGGCAGCCTGCAGCCACTTTGGGAACCTGCAGCAGCCACTTTGGGAACCTGCAGCAGCCACTTTGGGGACCTGCAGCATTTCACTTTTACTGTAACAGTCTCTGCATTTATCATTCCCTGAGTGTATTCACATATGACTACGGCATTGCAAACTGGACAGTAACGAACCCGAGGGAAGTGAAACAAAGAAGTTGCACTCCCCTAAACCTGCACTGCAGTGGGTTTTCTTTTTGTCCACACTCTGGAGAGATTACACAGACCAATTTTCTGCCATTGCTTAAATTAATATTCATTTCTAGTATGTAGTTAAATTGGCACGCAGAAGTTATCTGCCTAAGGAAAAGGGGAAAACTTCTGAAAATTAATGATCTCTTTGTCTAGCATGAAGGTAACTGGAAAGCAAACTGTTACATAAAACCCAGCATTCTCAAGAAGGAGAAAAACAGTAAGCATCGCTAAAAACAAAACAGAGCTGCAGCTTCTCTTTATTGTTCTATTTGAGCATGTTCTCTCCACCAATTAGAGAGAGAGAGCTAGCTAGAGAGAGAGAGAGAGAGAGAGAGAATTTCCAAGTATGTTTTCCTTTTTAGACAAGATTTTAAACTGGCAAAAGGTAGAAGCTCTGACAGCAGGAAAGATAATTTATATTTATTGGGTTTCAAAACACATGAGAAACCTGAAGTATGTGCTTATATGGTCTTTTAAAAAGCTGGTTTTCAATTAATATTGACTAGATAAATTTAAATAAGTGATGCTTAGTGCAAGGTCTGGGTTCTGTCTCATCACAGAAACTCAACTTAGAAGGAAAATAAAATTGGACAATTTCAAATATGGATTAGGGTAATTGATAGTGATGTGCAAACAATATAAGATATTGATTTTTTAAAGCTATGAATCATCAAAACAGTGTAATTTAGCATAGATTCAGATTTAACATCCTATCAGTTTCTGTCTCAATCCAGCATCTCAAAACAGCACTTATTTGTGATTTTTTTTTCCTCTTCTTTATTTCTGGGTTTGTTTTTCAAGCCCTTTATTACCATAGATTTTTTTTTCTGAAGATGGCAGTAGAGGTACAGGAGCCTGTTGGCACTGATACAGTTGCTTCCCCCACAGGAAACAAGATGCTACATCATGTTTCTACATGGGAGGGAGGGACAGTGACTTGTCCATTCAGAGCCCTCCAGCCTATGCACCTGTGTCATTCTCTACCTTTCCATAATTAGTTTCTCTTATTCAAGGTTCATCCTAGCTAATTCTGTACAGTATTGTACAGCTCCTCCTGCATAATAGGAGGAGCTGAGCTATTCTTGGGAATGCATTCTTTTATGTAGAATTACTGTAAAAGAAAATGACCATCACAGTATTTCCCAAGGACACGAAGAGTGTGCTCCAGGGCTCCAGGGTTGATAGGCCAGAAGTGATTGTCAGTAAACAGTGAGCCCAACTGTTGAGTTACAGGAGTCCAGACTTAGTTCTCTGGTGTGGTCTCATAGCAGTGCTATGAGATGATTTCTCATTTTAGAAACCGTGTGTGCTCAGGGAGTCAACACCTTCCTTTATGTCATAGGCTTCAAGGTTCTAACCAGGCTTCAGCACAGGAGCAGATAGCCTGGGAAGGTGGTTTTATTTTGCCTTTCAGTGAGAAGTAGTTATGCTTTGCTTAAATGTGTGCCTTATTGTGCTTCTTTGTCACATTTCTGTCACTAAATTGAGGTTCTCAGGATGAAGGTTTAAGAAAAGCACCTGCCTTCTCACTGTGTTAGAGTGAGGCTGGGGCCCTGAGGATTTTCTGGTGTGCCACACTGTCTTTCATCTAGACTCCTTATACTCACACACTCACATAATAACTTCTCCAACATCATGCATTTTAGAAACAGAGTGGTGGGGAATAGAAGGCAGAAGACATGGAGGTCGGTTAAAATGTAACTAAATTAAAATGCAGCTAAAACACCAGTTGTTATTCTGATTTATCTAATTTGGTCCATGCCTCAACTTTTGTCAAACACTCAGTGGAAAGTTTCCATCAGTACTGAGGGGTGAAAGAAGAGGAAATGGCTACCTACCAACTGGGAAGCACATTTTTCTTGGTGCTGAATTTTATCCTGGAATGAATTTTTATGACCATATTATGAACCTCTGAAAATAGAGCTTAGCGGAGTGCTGAAACTGTCTTAAATATATTTTACAGGCAAATGTGCTCTCGGAATGATTTCTGTGAAGGTAAAGATATTAATTTTATGCAATCCATATGTATGTGTGTTTAAAAACATTTGAAGAGACTCTTATTTTCCACACAAGCATGTAATCAAAGGGAGAACAGAATGATTTGGAGAGTTTTTGAAGAAATTACACAGGCTGTCTGTCAAAGAAGCTGCATAATTCATCTCACCCTAATACTTCAGTGCATTTAATGCCTTACATTCTAAGCACCGAGAAAGATGGATCAGTCTGGGATAATTCCAGAATTTCTTTCTCAGAGAACAATGCCCATTTCTATTTTGATGAAAATTTTCAATAAGTGTGAAAAAAGTATCCTCTCCCCATTTAGAAGTAGGTGGTTCTAAATCAAACAATTTATTAAAAAAAATAGAAACAAAGGCATAGTTTTTTTTCCTATTTAAACTATATGATCTTTACAGAGTAAAATTTGAAAGAATTATAAAAAGTGATAATATGTGATTGCTGTTTTTAAGTGTAGTAGTCTCAGATCACAGACATATTCTCAAAATAAGATTCAACTAAACTCCAAAGACAAACCACACTCTTAAGAAACATTGCATTTTTCTCCCTTTTAGGTAGTTTTGGCTAGTTTCACTTTACCGCTATGGAGGAAAAATACTCAGATTTCTTTTAAGTTTTTGTCTATTACTGTCAAGATGAGAAACAAAACTGAAAAAAAAATATGGTTGGAAAAATCATAGCCAACACTTGTAGAAAGACTTAAAGCAGAGTTCATTGTGGAGATTTCTGAATTTGAAATGCAAAGGAAAAGAGTGGAGGAAGGGGTGGGGAAGAAAGGGAAGGAGGAGGGACCAGCCCAAGTATGAAGAATGTGTACTTGCATGCAAGTTCCTTGGGAAAAGCAAACTCATATGTCCTACATTTTTTGCTTGACAGGTCGTCATTACTATTCCACAACTGCACCATGAGTATGTGAGATCTGAACTAGAAGTATAGATGGTAAGAGTTTCTGTGCATGTATCTGAGTCTTCGTGTGTGTGGTTGTGTTTATATGTGTGAATGCAGGAGCTGTGCCTACATGTGTGCACACGAGCATGTGCAGGCTGGAGGACAACCTCCAGTGATGTTCCACAGGGGCCATTCATTCATCTTGTTTTCTTGAGTCAGGTTCTCTCTCTGGCTCTGAACCCTCCACACTAGTTCAGTGATCCCAGGGAACCCTCGAATATCAGGTTTCCTGGAACTTCCTGAGAAGCATATAATCAAAGGTAGCTTTTTATGAGTTCTGGTAGTAGAACTAGACAGATGAAGCATGGTGACATGAGACTACTCTTGTCATACCACATTCTGTTTTGGTTTTATTATAGATAGCACACTGGTACAGTTTATGAAGCCTTCTTCCAAGACAGTGATCCATAGTAATCAATGTCTGAAGCCTGTACCTGAGCCATAAAAGGAGTTATTAGTGATTGCAAAGTGAAGAATTAATAATTAAATATGATGCCATTAAGTATTATTTGAAATAGGATATATTCTGGTTGGTTCTGAATTGTATGGGAACCTGTTGGTTTAGTTAGGCCAAGTATATATATTTTTTTCAAATAATCAATAGCAAAGAGTTCTTTGAAGGTGGTACAGCTTATTAGATTACAGACACTAATGAATTAGTTTCTTATCCCTGGTGACATTAAAGAGAAGCTAATTGATTTGATGAGAGTTGGTCATGTAGTCGTAGTAGGTTCTCTTCCAAGATTTATGACTTCACTAGTCCTGGGTTGTTAGTTATGTTTCTACTACCAGGCATGATTTCCATCTTGTTGAGTGGATCTTAAATTCCATTTGAGAGCTCTTGGTTGCTGTCAACATATGCTTGCCTTTATTGTACCATTAGGACTATCATGCAGAGCTGTTTATTGTTGTGGTTCCCGGGTGTCACATGTCAGCCAGGTAGAAATGTTGCTTGTTTTTCACCCTTGGGAGCTTGCTGGGGAACCCAAAAGAGCCTACTGGTGGTTTATATAGTACCAAATGGTCAGCACTGAAAATATGTGTACATAGAACATCAGACACACTGAGTAGGCTGTATTTATGCATTTAGGAATATTTAGGTATGCATGTAATAATGAATGAAAATAGATGCCATGAACTTGAAAAAGAGCAAGGAGAGTTACATGGGTGAGTTTGGAGGAAGGAAAAAAGGGGAGATGATGTAATTATATTAATCTCAAAAATTAAAGAAAATTACAAACAACCATAAAGAATTAGTCATGAGGACTATAGATCTGTGTATTTCCTCATTGTGACAACTTATATGCCTTTAGAGTAGATGTGTTTATAGACTCACTCTTTCTTGGGGCAATTGAATCAGTGAAATATGTTAACACTGAAACATTCTGAATTGTTTCCTCTCCCATGCTAAACGCTTGAGCCTTGTGTGAAGTTGACATATCCCTGGAGTATAAGAACACGGGCATTTTGCCCTTTACAAAAAAAAAAAAAAGCACTGAAAGAAATCTAAAAATATCTTCGCACCTCTGCTTGTGCTCGGCTTTGCTTTGGGAGGAAAGTGAACATTAAGCAAAATACCAGTAGGAAGAGCAGAAGTGCTGTTATGACTAAGAATAAATGATCTTTGAAGCCCAGGACCAGCCTAGCTCACACTGTTTTAGGTATTAACTGACTCTCCCCACATCAGACTTACTCATTGTAAACCTGTGGTTCAGTAGGTCAAACCGGCATTGACGGCATTCTCTCCAATGTGTGAACAGCAGATCTTCAGCGGTCTTTTGACCATTTCATAGGAAGAGATGGTTCAAAACCTCAGTTTGATGATGGAGATCAAGTATTCTCTTCTAATTTATGACAGTTGCTTACTAATTTATATTTCTTTTGCTGTCAAAAGCATCTTTATCATATACTGGCCAGGCAGCAAGCCAGTGTCCTTTTGTTGAGCTGAATGTGAACACTGACTGTGTTTCCTTCTAACTTTGGTGCTTAGAAAATATTTTGATACCTGTTTCCTACCCTAAACCATCAGTCATTGCTATACAAGGCAAGGAACTGTTCTGGGTTGTTAATGTGCCGTAAAGAAAGTCGAGTACTTACTTATATAAAAAAGAAGAGTTGTTTCTTTTAACATGGCGTTATAATAAAAATCAATTCAAATCAATACAAGACCATTAATTTAGGGCAGTGTAAAAAAAATAAAGAAAAATGACCTTACAGCCTCTTATTTTTCCTATGACAATTACAATTAAGAAGGACTCTCAAGGGTGACCTTCTGGCCTTGAACTTTATAGAGAAAAGCAGACTGTTTCCATGTCAGAGGTCAACACAGCTAGACTCTGTAGAGTGTTCAGGGACAAGAAACAAATTGATCTGTTTCTGATGGAGTGGAGGTCATCTTCGAAGAGCTATTACTTTCTTTGAGCTCAAATCAACCTATTTACAAGTAGGGTGAAGAGAAGATGAGTCACAGTGTGGTGTCATATCCTCTAAAATGCACAAAATATGTGAGAAATAACTCAGAGTTATTTATTAATGTGTTGTGGAAATGGATCTTGAGGCAGGTGACTACTTCTTGCCAGTCATTAAAACTAATCCTTATCTTGTTCCCCAATGTTTTGTAGAGTGGTTGTAATATAACAGAATCTCCAGGCTAATGCAAGACAGTGATTTCCTGAAGACAAAGATACTTTGACAGCCTCAACTGGCATATTTTATATTTAAGTGTGTGCTAGTACAGAATTACTTATTTATCAGTTTATAATATCAATAGAAAAGCAGTTCAGATGGGAGATGAAAATGCTATGTGTGATTTTGTGATGATTAAAATAAGTTCATTATTTTATGGCATGCAATTTTACATCAGAATTGCGAAAATTCCTTTGTAGTTTATATATTTTTCTTTATTTCTCCTCTCCAAATATCCCTTTAAATATAAGGAGTCTTCTTATTCTGCATCTGTGTACTCCTGTTCTCCCCCAGGCCAAATGGTGGGCCTTGCTACTAGACATGGGTAATGAATGGTAGGGATGCTGTGGTTTGCAGCAGGCTCCCTGTGGAATTTCTTTGAACTGCAGACACCCCACTACTTTCTGTGTCTTTTTTGTTTTTACCAGTTTAGCACAAACATTGCCTTTCGGTGCAACTACACGTTCAAAGCAAAACATAAAACTGTATTAGTTTAAAGGCCTCATTAATTTTCTTTGTGCTCAAATCCCCCACATTAATAAGGGCAATGTGCTGATTCCATTTTCAAACATGTTTCATTTTAGTTGCTATTAACTTCAAAGGAAACCTGAGAAAAGGGTGTAAAAGAATTAAATTCTTATGTTGAAAAATTAATACTTTACTGACAACTGACCCACTTTTCAGTTTCTTTTGTTTTATGAATTTTTAAAGTGTTTCTATTTGTAAGACAGATCTGTGGTTAATCTCATCCCAAAGCATTTCACCTCTAAAGATTAAACTGTCCACCCAATCCATCAATATCGGTGTCTGAATTCTTACAGTAGAATGATTTTAATATTTCTTTAGAATCTGATTATTCTGTAATAGTTTCCAGTCTATGATCACTAAACTTTTGCTGTTTTGACCATGACAAATGCTGAAACAGATGAAAAAAAGTATAGTTCCCACGTGAAGGCAATGGCCCTCCCATTTGATACTCAAAATTATTTAAACGCTAAAAATAGAAGACAGGTTTTATACATTAACCTCATCTCACACAAAGCACACATCAATTTCTCAGGATGTTTTTCCCGTACCAGTTTTAGAAAAGTTCTTTATCTTGTTTTTTTTTTTTTTCCTTTTCTGATTTTAGGAATCAATTCTAGGGACTCATGTATGTTAGTAAAACTTTTTTGATTATTTTTGATTATTTTTCTCTTTTTTTTTTTGAGACAGGGTTTCTCTGTAGCTCTGGGGCCTGTCCTGAAACTAGTTCTGGTAGATCAGGCTGGCCTTGAACTCACAGAGATCTGCCTGCCTCTGCCTGATCATGAGTGAAACTTTTTATCCCCTTTCCCTGGCTTTGTCACAGTCCTTGTTTGTCTTCTTTAATTTCCTTATTTAATTTGCTTTTTTTCAAGTTCTATGTTTGAGCAAATGAGCAAACCACATGTAAAAAAATATTCTAATCTTCTTGATTTCCTCTACTGTCATTTCTCATGTTGCCCCAAGAGAACTTGTATATCAAAACTGTGCTGGCATAAGCGTTTCAGTTGAAAACTGACACCTCTCTCGAAAGTCTAGATGTCTGGGGGATTATTTTTGGTGTGTCTCTGTGGGGTGTATTCTGAGAACTTTGTCTCTATGGTGTTTTCCTATCTTAATACAACAACTGAAGCAAACCTTTGCCATGTGGTCTGCTAAGAAGACAGTGCTCTTAGCAGGTCCGTACATCTGCATTAACAATGGGGTCTATTTGTACCAGGCAATCTTGTAGAATTACATCTAATTTGGAGTTTTCTTATATCACTTGCCTACCCACGTAGACATTCTCTGAGACGTTGACATAGATGATGATGCAGTTGGAGTCCATCAAGGACGTTATAGGTATTATATTCAAAGATGGAACATGAGAGTGACCAACATCAGCATCACAGAGTCTGGGCAAGTAAGCTGAGATGAGGATGAGAGTGTAGTCTGTGTTGATGGCAAAGCAGCTGTTTTGATGAAAATGATAGTGTAGAACTGCCAGCTTTGAGTGACAAGACCTAGCATTTCAATAGCAACTCTTTCTCTGGAGCTTTATGTAAAATTTCTCACCATTGATGTTTTAGCTTTTTTTTTTAATTTAGGGAAAAAAGTAGTAGACAGTTTTTATTGGAACATTTAAATTGCTTCTTTCATCAAGAAGCATTTCTTTACATTTTTATTTGATCAACCAATATTTGATAATCGGTGAAGATGTTCACACACATAAATGAGGATGCATAATAGCTGGTACCCCCTTACGATGTTTCTTACATTTCCTCTGAATTAAGCAAGTATCTTAGAAGGATCCATATGTAGGATATAGAGCAGTTTCTATCATCTAGGGTGGTCTGGGTTCTGTTTTACAGCTGAATGATCCCAGCCAAGTTTGTATATTCTCTTACTCTTGATTTCTTTGTGTGTAGGTGTGATGAGGATGTAGCCAGTAGAATGTCAGTTGCCTTCACACAATGTCTTTCATGTAAATGCTCATTACAAGTTGTTAAAGATTCTTATCATTGCTCTTCAATAGCAGTAAAAATTTGATAAATTTCTTCATTTCTGCTTGACTACTTGAGTCTCAATTTGTGAACTGTAAATATGATGTTCTGTGGGGCTGTAGCACAGTCAGAGCTCTTTCTGAGAGGGATTGGTTTTAGTAATACAAACTCTAGGTAGGCTCAAGTTTTCATTATTTTGTTATAGGCAGACCTTGGCTTTTTAACTTTTATATTTTTTGCTGAATGCTTCAGTAAGTAGGACAGCATTTTATGACCTTGAAGCCTCAGGAAGGATTTCCAGGTATGTTACCTAATCAGGTTTCCAGCTGTATGTTAACAGAATTGGTGTGTGCTAGACAATATGAATTCAGAAGCAGTTAAGTGGTCACTGCTGTTGTGTTCTTACATTTTCATCAGACCATTTAATATTCTTATTTGCCTCTTAGTAATACCCGTCTCTTCCTAATAGCTGAAAACAGCTGGATTTCCTGTGGGAACAGATTTCCCTCAACAGCATTCTCAAGGAAGTAGTAATTCCGTCAGTTGGTAGGACTACTAAGACCACCACAGCAGCCTCTCCTAAGAAGTTCACAAATAATTTGAAATATTTTTTCCAAAGTAAAATGTGATATTTTCATTTCCATTGAAGACAACCTGGTATTCCCCAAACTGTAAATGTTCTTTGCATGATTTTGATCATTTTTGTTCCTACTATTCTCCATTTTCTGACTTACCATTTTAATAATTCATAAGACAGTTAAGCAAAGAGTTAGTCTCTATCCTAACTCAATTCTATCTTATTCTAAATCATTCTATAAGACACTTAGCCACAGGAAAGCTTGTATATTATTGTCATACTAGGGCTTACTTAAATGTGAGAGGTAAAGTTAAATCGCATGGAATCAATAACAAGGGTCATAGAGAGTAGATGCCTTGAATTATCACAAGTAATATCCAAAGCTCCTTTCATATTACCAGCTAATTTTTGAAAGGGAGAAATGACTGTTTCTTCTATTTTGCCGCCCAAAGAAGCAATGGCAGATATGATTGTGTATATTAGAACAACAACACACCAATGTGTGCCGGGTACATTTGCTTGTCATTTAAAGAACAAATGTTTGGCTCGTTTTCCCTTTCCTTCCATCCAGAATGCTTTCCAGGCTATGTTGCTTAGGGGTTGTAGATAAACTCTAGGTTATTAGTGCAAGTAAAAGGTGATTACATCCTAAAGTAAAGCATCATTGAGAGAGGAAGGATGGATTGTTGGGAAATAATGGAGAAATGTAAGAGGTAAATTATGCTTAAGTATGTTAAGGATGATTGTTGTGGGATGTTTGTACATGGTGCAAAGAAGTATTGCTATGATTGTTGTAATAAAAAGTTGAATGGTCAATGGCAAGGCAAGAGATCTAGGTGAGACTTCTGGATAGAGAGAACTCTGGGAAAAGGAAAGGAAGAATCACTAGAGAGAAACACAGAGAAGAAACAAGAGGTACACGATGGAAGAATGGTAATGCCAAATGGCACAACATAGATTAATATAAATGGGTTATAAATTATAAGAGCTAGTTAGGAATAAGCTTAAGCTATAGGATGAGCTTGTGTAATTAATAAGAAGTCTCTGTGTCACAGTCTCTGGCTGTTGTGACAGAATAAGATTCCTTACAATAGATTACATGGGATACCTCTAGGATCTTGCCTTCAGAGATGAGTTCATGAATTGTACAGTCTTGACATGGCTGACATAGGCTTGCAAGAAACAGATGAACTGAGTTAGAATGTGTTAAATTGCACTTTCTATGGAGCTTCATCCAGGTAGGATAATTCAGGAATCATTGTAATTTGGAGATGAAAACCTTAGAAAAGTAACCCAATTGAACATGGAATGTGGAATTACCGGAAGTGAGCATGAAAATGAACATCAAAGCTTAAGTAGTGAATAAGGACCTGTGTGGAAATTCATCAGAAACAGTGAGATTCAAAAACCATAATTGCAAAATGCCTTTGTTGAAGCCAGAAAAATTACCTGACATTTTTTAAGGATTTATTTTTCATGTATGTGTATGTATAATTTTTTTTTTCTCTGTGTGTGTGTGCCTGTGCCCTCCAGAGACATTTGCATTGGAGTTAATAGGAGGCTGTGAATGTCCAAAGTGAATGCTGGGTATTGAACTCGGGTTCTCTGGAAGAGCAGCAAATGCTCTTAACTGCTGAGCACCATTTCTTCACATTTTTCAGTATGAAATAAAAGAAAAAAAATAAATTACATTAAAAAACAAAGAGTAAATTTCTCTACAGATGGATCAGTGAATAAATGGATTGCAGTAATTACACATTTACATAGGAAACATTTTGGGAGATAAGTGAAGATAGAAGTATAATTTCAGGTGCTCTAAGAAGGAATTTTAAAATTTAAACTTTTATTATGAGAGAGACTATTCATATGCATTTTATGTTATCTTGTAACATTTTATGTTATCTTGTAAGATAGAAGAAACACGCATGTGGTTATGGGCTGTAGGGAATGGAGAGCAGAAAAATGATCATGAGAAAGCATGATGTGCAGAGATAGAAGCAAGAGAAAGCCAATCTCTGAGAATATGGACTGGGTGAAGCGCCTGTTGCTGAGGGATAAACTGACTTGAGAGGAAGGATTTACTGCAAGAAGACAGAAAGCTGTGCTGGTGCAATGGGGAAAAGACTGAGGAACTCGGGGCTCCATGTTTTTCGCTTAACTTATTTTTTGATAAATAGAAAGTTTTCTAGTTGGACAGGCATGTAGGGATTAGCAGGAAGTTGAACACCTATTACAAAAATTGGGAAAAGGTGTGAATTGGAGTGAGGGGAAAAAAGGTTAATGATTTCCCTCTCTTAGTAATGTGGTTTAGAGAGGTTAGATGAGGGCTGAAAAGATAAAAGGATAGGAGCCCTTTGGTGATAAGCACAGTGGTGTGAAATGCTGAATAACCTTGGACCTGTGAAGGCCAGCGGTCTGCATCACCCAGGCTGAAGGACCTCTAACTTCTCATACAGAAGATGGAGATTTGTTCTAAGAATTTATCCCAGACTGTAATTTTCTGATGTTAAAAGCTCTTTGATCCTGGGGTACATTTTGAAAGGTTCACAAATAATAAGTAAAGCTTTTCAGGAAGGGGGGAAATGGGGAAAATCATTTCGCTCAACAAAATGGGAAACCCATCCCTCCAACATATCCATTAACTAATTTGACACAATTGCCGCACAAGGAATTTATCTCAGTGCCTTTTTTTCTTACTTGGAACTTATAAAAAGTGTTTTTATTCTGTTTGCATCCAACTTCAGCTAGTCACCTTTTTTTTCTGGGTACTCAGCCACATCTTTCAAGCTCACTCATCTGTAGCTGGATTTAATGAGACCTACGTCTTACTGGGAAGTAGGTTGTGGAAGTTATTGTAATGATTATTAAATCATTCTCTCAAGCCTTTTTAATCTTTGAAATGTTTAATTTCCCAAATCCCAAGCCGCCTAGGAAAATGAAAACACAGCAAAAGCAGCACTCGCTCTCCCACTCCTGCCTACAGTGAACATTTCCTTGCCCACACTGCAGTATTTACGGGCAGGCACTGTGAAAATTCACCTTCTCCCATTACAAGTCCCTCACTATTGGCCTGTAATTCAGACTGAAGTTTGGGGAAAAGAACCAAACCCAAGACTATGTTGTTGATTTTTTTTTAAAAAAAGTAAAATATGCTTGTAGTATGAGAAGGAATACTCTTGCAAAGTTCACAGTCGGACTGTTTGAAAATGCATTTGTTAGGAAAACAGCTTGGCTAAACTTGGAGATGAATTTATGGCATGATTGACAGGTTATGAGTTGTTACTAATACACATTAGGAACTTCTTCGGGGCTGGGAAAGCCAAGGTGAGCTTAAAAACAGTGTTTTCATTGTTGCTGTTATTGTTTTTTTGTTTTTGTCTTTTTCCCCAGGATGCTCGGTTTGCACTTGAGCTTGATTTAACAATTAATTGTGACCTCCTTTTCTGTCTTGAAAGATGGACTTTATACCCACCCTAGGTCTAGAAAAGCATCACTTCTGATGCAAGACACCCTAAAACTAGCCCCCATGGAAATTTGAGTAAGTCCATTCAGTGTAATTTTCCTTGAAGGTAAAGATGAGAAGTGGCTCCTGACACAAACCTTTGTGCTCTTAGAAGGGGTGAAAATGCCTCTACACACACGACTGTTCAGAATCCAGAAATGATGTATGTGCTACCGCTCTTGTGCCATTTTGCAACTCATTAGCAAGGTTCTGTTTCACTTATGTGTAATACTTGAAAACACTGTTAAAAGCATATCTTGAAAATGCTCAAATTTTCTTTCATAAGTGGTGGAGAGTGAACCGGTTTTACCTGGAATATTCAGAAAAATAAATATTTGATAAAATTACATTTGCCTTTGAAGAGTAATCTGCTTTGGAGATATTAATTATAGTCTTTTATCATTTTTACTTAGAGAATATTGAAACTACCATGGAAATAATCAATGTGTGTTACCCAAGTTAGGGGGATGTGTTACATCAATGTGAAACCGAGAGGCAATTAAGGTTTAGGCTTTGTCTATAATTTAATAACTTTTCTTTGCTTTTAAGAAAATTGGTCACTACCACGGCAATTTTGAGGACTTCAGGAAGTAAATTAAAAGTGATTTTTATGGCTGTGTCTTTTTCCGCCACTGCTGAGTCTCTGCTCTTTAACACCTTTGGAGAATGAGGGTGATGGCAGGAAGTCTTGCTTTTCCTGAGTTCTCTCAACACCTGGTCCCAAGTGAATAAACTTATGTGGATGGATAAATCTTCCCTTCTCTCTGTATGGAAATGGCTGTGGCCTGAATAACCTTTTTTTTTTTTTTAAATGGCTTTTAATTGAACCTTTTCTGGTTCCTTTTAGACTCAGTGGGTCTCTTCCACATTCCCATTGCGCTTCAGTTAAGATACCCGGGGAGGGAATGAGTCACTTTTCTCTTATCTGTTTCTTCCTTGCCTCTTCTTTCCTGAAATTCTCTAAGGAAAAGATGGAATTAAGAGGTACTCACAGAAATAAATCTGTCATTTGTTTTCCCTTAAATTGAAAGATATTTACTGTGTCTCATGGGATACATTTAGGTCTTTAAATAATATTCCTCAGATGGAATTCTGACGGAGGCTCCTTGAGACAGGAAATTTATCCGATCTGGTCTCCTGTGGCTTCCATGTTCAACCCATTAACTTCCAGGATAGACTTCACTGTGTGTTATTTTGTTGTTTATCTTGGGTAGAGTAGTGGTTTTTGCCCTATGTAGAAATCTTCTTTGGCAGACACCTTTAGAGCATGCATTTAGCTAAGATGCCCCTTTTGAGGCAAGTGAAAACCCAGATAGCCTGTGATAAATGGGTGGAGCCTGATCGCCTGGAGTGGCAATGCTCCTCTCTGCCATCACAAGCCAAAGACCAGTGCAAACACCCTGACCACTGTGTCTGTGTCTGCGTGCTAGGAAGCCCCCTGCCCTGCTTGTCAGTGGTAGTGCTGCAGGAGAGTGGAGTCACATCGTACTGAAAACTCTCCAAGTGCTTCTAGAGATTTCTCTACTTGCAAACCAGTTTGCATCAAGGTATGGAGCAAGGAAATGCCACAACATTCCAACATTTTCTCCCAACCAAGAGAAAGCACACATTTTCAAGCTTGCCAGACCACTTTAGTATATATAGTCTGGAAATAGGAGGGGATAAGTTTTATTAAAATAGTTTTATAATCTAGCCTGCCCTACATAGGTGGTCTAATACCTCACTACAGAGCAGTGGTTGATCTGATGACCAAATGTAGCTTGTTGCTTATTCTGAATGACTTAGGTTTATGAAATGATTTTTATATTTTTCATTGGTTAAATTTTTTTTTAAAATGTGAAAATGATATGAGAACCAAATATTTCTGTCTATAAAGCTTTGCTAGGACACAGCCAAGCCTGTCACTTCTGCATTTCTACGTCTGATTTCTCCTAGAATGATAGAGAAGAATGAATAAAGTCTGATGAATTGCAATTCCTAAATATCTACTATATGAATATTTAAAAAGTCTTTGCTGATCTCTGCTGCAGAATGTGATATACTTGGCATCTGCTCTGTTGTTCTTGGCTATTAGTATTTCAGTTAATATTTAAATAGTAAACTTTTACTTTTAACATCATGTTATTGCATTGGGAAACTATTAAGGTATTATTACTTTCTTAATTTCATGATTCTTGATTGAGTCCAAGAATGTTACTGTGGCTTATGAGTTCACCATTATATGTTTCAAGGGAGAATTATAAAGACCCAGGGATGATGTTTTCTCACCTGTATGTTGCCATTCTTATTGGGGATTCCCTCAACAGGACCAAATGCCTGTGGATGTGTAAAGGGTATGGAGATGAATCACTGCTGAGATGGTTTCAGGGAACGGGGTCTGCTTTATTGCATATGAACAAGTATTTTTACAGAGGAAGTCTGTAGTTGGTTACCACATTCATTACCTTGGATGGGACAGTGAGGAATCATTCTACCAGGGTCTCTATGTGGAAGAAGCCCATAATAGGAGATACGGAGAGCACAGACTCCTCAACAAGCCAGCTGTAGGCTACTTCAGAATTCTGTGTTCTGACTTCTGGGAAAACTCAGGAGCATGGTGAGCCATATTTTGTATTTAGCAACACAGTTTGCCAAGTAGGCTGTGTTCATGCCTAGTTTTCTACTATAATGAGAGAAGTTTTCTCCCTGTAACTGTTTGAGGCTAGAAGTGGGCATGATATACTCACACACATTTTCATGACATTGGGCCTGACAGCTTTGCATGAGAACACAGGACACCATGAACATCGGAATGTTGGTGGTTTTCAGACAGTGCCTGGTGGTATGAGCACTCTAGATCTGTATGACTGTTTGTGTTGTTTTTGTTATCTTTTTGAAAATTATAAGAAATAAAAAATTAGCCATAATATTTCAGTGCTTCAAATACCAGATAATAATTATTAATTTGGAGAATCATAATTAAGACATTAATGAAAATTCCCAGCTACCTTTTCTCCACAGAATCTCACAGAACAAATTTTGTGATGGTCCCCAGAACGGGAAGCTCAGCATACCTGGATTTTCACCGGCATATAAACTCTTTTGTGATTCAGGTTAATGAAATATAAATTTTCAACAGACCCTGCTGGGCTTCGGGATGGGTTCAGAGCTTAGCCTTCATTTAACATTCTTCATGCATTTCGTCAGAATGCTTCCTTGGGCCTGAAGCATATTAGCCACCCTTGGTTTTGCTTGTTAAGATCCTATCTAGCCTTTGGGACTCAGCTCCAATGTTACTTCAGCTGAGACATTAATTATGCTTTCTCTTCTGCTTATAGTATCTCATTATTGGCTCCGTTGTATGAAAGTCACATTTTAATTTGGCATATAGCTCTTCATGCTCACATCTTTCTATTTCACTTCTGAGGACAAGGATTATGTCTTGAGTGTTTTGTATTCACCACAATACTTTTATTTAGAAGATTTCACAAAAGCTAGCTACTAAAAAGGCAGAATTCTAAGCTTTGTAAGTTTAAAAAATTTAATAGTCATCAAGCCTAAACTAGAATAATGACCACACGTGTATCTTTTTTTCACATTAAGCTATAACCTTTTTATTAATTTGTTTCAAGAAAAATAAATCTCACAATAAACATATATTTTTAAAATTATGCACATAGTCTATAGCAAGAACTTTAAAATCCCAGTGCTATTCATAGTCATTGCTTACTTGTATGTAATAGTTTTAGATGATATACTTAAGGTACAGCCGTGGACATTAAAGGGTTTGTAAGGGAAAGTAGATTGCATGCCTTTTTGTAAGATGAGCTGAATCAGAATATTGTTCATCTCAATCTAATGTATAAGCTAAGTGCTTAAATCAGATGACACAGTGTCTTTGGACAGTGATATAACTAGCTACTGTCAGTAAGTTGACTTACCAATAGGGTTGGCAATTTTAGCTTTTTTGGAGTATTCTGAGCCTGTGGAGCTTCCTTTATATTGTTCCTTCAGGTTTCGTACACCAAAAATTTTATTAGGATTGTTCCAAGCCTGTAGACTCATGTAAAAGGAGTACATTGGCTGTGTGGGTTTCACGTGGATTCCATTTAACATATGCTTGCCTTCTGACTTGGTTTTATTGGGAATCTTTATTCAGAAAGTAGTTCTATTAAAATACTGTCATGTTTTTATACAAAGACACAGATTCTAAAAAAAATATGTTGAGGGTGTTTTGTAAGTGAACCTGTATAGTATTTTTAGAATAGACATTTGAGAGTGCTTTTTGACTAGTCTCATGCTAGTTGAATAAGCAAAATGACAATGTGAGCAGGAAATAACAGCATTGTAGAAGTCTAAAATGCTTGTACCAAGATCTAATCATTTGTGTCTATGCATATAAAATGATCTACATTTGTATATTGCTTTCCTCTTACAAATTGAATGCAAAAAATCAAAACAAAACAAGAAAAGGTCTAAGATATCATTGGCTTCTTCCATTTATTTCATGGTGGGTGTTGGTGTTGTGCAGCCTTTCTGTGGAATGTCTATAGATTCTGTCCCAGGAATAGCCAGCAGAGTAATAAAAAGCTTCCTGGGGTGTAATAGTCCAGGTTTTGAATTGTTACATTCATCACTGTTCACTAGACCTAACATTTTCCCTTCTGATCACCATGCCTACAGTTATTCCTTAAGAGTATTTGAAACTTCATAAAACTTTGTTGAAATTGTCTATGATTATTGAATAGAAAGCGCCATTCTTTTAATATATAACAATGCATTACAATGTGGCAATACAGCACTGTGTTTGTGTATGTGTGTATACTTTAGAGTATAATCATATTACTATTTGTACAAGGTCCAGAAAGGAAATATGTGCTTCAGCATGTAGCTGTGTTTGCTTGATTTGGGATTAGAAGCAAACTGTTACTCAGAGGAACAGCAAGTAAACATGAAAGGCCAATCCTTTAATATGCCCTTTAATCTAAAGTCAAATCTTAATTGTGAATGAAACCCGAGAAAGGGTGCAAGAAAATTAGGTTTCTTTATTGTTACAAAGCCGAAATTATTTTCTACTCAGAAGCTTTATACTTCCAGAAGTGTGTATGTGTTTTGATTTAAACCTGAAATTGATCCCGTCAGATTGAACTAGGCATGCTTAGATTTTGTTTCCTGCCATCTCCCTCTCTGCACAGAATCATTTATTTTGGATTCCCAGAAGCAGAAGAAGAATAATCAGACAGGTGCATACTGACTTTGTATGAATTGACTTTGAAAGTGTAGATCGTAGGTGACGACATTGAAGGAGAACAGAGAACATCTGTGTCTCTTTTATGATTTCCTTAGTGAGATTAAAGAAGCCAGTGTAATAATAATAATGTGCATTGTTTTACAGATTTTTTGGAGTGCTTTAAAAAAACTTTTTAATTAGTGTATATGCTTTGTAAAAAATAATGGGTTCCTTTGTAGCAATTTCTCACATGGGTCCAACATTTGAACATTTTCAACTCTATTCCTTTTGCCTGTTGACTTTTCCTCTTCCCCTCCTTTCCTTCTCCCAAATAGTTCCCATTCCATTTTTATACTTAGAAATTGATTCTTCATATAAAAGAAAACACGATTCTTTTCTTTCTGAGTTTGTCTAATGTTGCTTCATATGGTGACTTTCGGCTCCATACACTTTTTCTTGCACACAAAATGCTGTCATTCTTACTAGTCACTGAATAATATTCCATTGCATGCGCATTCCCTTTTCTGTATGAGCTGAGAACCTAGGATGATGCATAATTTAGCTACTGTGAAGAACGAGTTGATTATTGAAGAGTAAACATGAGTGATCAGGGGTCTATCTTGTATATTGATTTGAATTTATTCAGGCATATACCCATGAGTGGCCCTATTTTCTGAGCACCTCCATGCTAATTTTCACAACGGCTAGACTAATTGACTTTCTCACAAAGGGACTACATCCTTGCCAGTTTTTATTAGTGTCTCTTCTTTGTTAAAACGCATTCTGATTTGTCCTTTAGTCTTTCTCTATTCTGAATATTACACATGAGTAACCCTTGATTTTAGGAAAGCTGATTATTGTGGATCTGGAAAATAAGTTGTCACATTTTAGGATTTTTGTTTTGTTGTTTTGTTTTAAAATTGTGGTCCATGGTAAGACAGAACCTCTGCAAATAGCAGAAGTTCCTAAGCCCTTGGGGGAAGAGAAGGTCTTCAGAAACAGTATGGGAGAACAGGTTATAATGAAAAGTATATAAGATACAAAGAAAAGATTTTGAGGTAGGACTTGCAAAAGGGATGAATGATACTGTATGGTGGCCATGGAACATTCTTCCCCAAGGCAGGGAAAGCTCTCAAATAGAGATGTTATTCTGAGAGAAGAAGACTAAGAACAGGAAACTGGAATGAGCCAGTCTTACTCTGAACAATGGCTTTAGCCTTAGTTAGGAAGACAATAGTTCATACGTTTAAAAGGAACAGAACTTCTAAGAAGACAGTAATTTTATCTTTTAATAAATGTATAAAATCAATCCTCTTGCTCCTTTCTTGCTCTTCACTTGTTATTAAGATTTAAGTATCAGAGTCAAGTTAATGATAGACAATAAGAATATCCTTCACATCTTCTCGCCTTTCCTTTGAGTGGCATGTTCCCATTATTCCTCTTTACCTAGATCACTAGCTGAAACATTGATCTTTACATGTAGCTGGCATGCCAACATCACCAACATGTCACCCCACCAGCATCTTTGCCATGTGTTTTTCTTTCTTGGCAATGGCATTTGTTTATCTTTCCATGTATGGTTCCCTTGGAGCTGTGAGCTGGTTCACAAACCACTGAGAGCCAAAGGTTGTTTACATGCTTTGATATACATGAGCCATAATAGACTTTTGTCTCCAGTAAGCTCTCACTTCAATACAATTGTTTGTTTTAAAGCAAAGTCTCCTTATGGAGTATAACATGGACTTGAACTCACTGTGTAGCCCAGGCTGGCTTCAAACTTGTGATTTTCCTCTAGAAGCCTTGGATTTTAGACACTCCCAACCAACCTAGACAGTTATGCTTCTTTTTTCGAAATGACGAAGGGTATATAAAATTCATGGATCAGGGAGTGGTGAAACATGCCTTTATTCCCAGAACTCAGGAAGGTCTCTGTGAGCCTGAGGTCAGCTTTTTCTATAGAGCAATTTCCAGTGCTACATAGTGAGACCCTGTCTCAAAAACAAACAAATAACAAACCCCAAATTTATGGAATGGCAGTGCTGGATGTAATTAGGAAGAAATGATGTTCACACTTAATTTTCAGACTGCGCAGTAGCATTGTAACCTGTGGTTCACACCCCAGTTCATTAAGAAGCTATTTCTCACTAGAAATGCATTGTGAACAATTATGTTTCAGAAAAATTATTTCAGTATTTGCATTTTTATGTTAAATCTTTTAGTAATTTTTTTGCAATTTGTGGAAAAATACTATTTTCCATTATATAAAAACACAAGACATCTGTTCAATGATACTCAGTTAACAAATAAAGAGCCAAACAAAAGGAGATTTGTTTGAAATGGGGAAGAATGCCTCTGCAGGACGTTTATTACAGTTGCATGCATGACGTTCATTCTCTTCATGCCCCCTCCTCTGTTTTTCCCAATGTACTCAATAGATTAGGCTTTAAAATTTTTTGAGAGGCTTTTTAGAAATGACCACACTGGTTTTTTTTTTTATTATTTTTTAAATCTTTTCTACCCTTCTCTCTTCCCGTTTCCCTTTTCTCCCTTTTGGATTCATGAACTTGCCTTGTATAATTATTCCTGGCAGTGTCATGCTTCTTATATGTAATATGTACATGGGTTTAGGGATGGCCAAGTAGGGTTTATGATGTATCAGGAGACTCAGCCCCGGAGAAAACTCATTCTCTCTCCCTCGTCAGTCATTCATTACATATACGTCTTCCTCTAGCGGTTGTTTCTTATGAACCTCCCCCATTCTCTTTCCCATTTCAGATGGTATGATCCTTATTCAGAAATTATTTGGAGAAAATTATGATTCTCATTTTTAAGGTTTAGTATCCCTGACATATCTAGAATATACTATCTCACAAATAGGTGTCCTATTCCTCTGACTCTTATTTCTCTGCCCCTTTTCATGGTGTTGACTAAATCTGAGGTGCAGGATTGGCATTGTAGATGTGCTATTGTGCCCGTGTACCTTCTGATCACCTGTCCCTTGTCACCTGACTTCCATATATGCACTGTGGCATGCATACCTACAAATATACAAACATGCAGAAACATACACACAAAATTAGTAAAAATAGAAACTATATAGACACTATAAACAGATGTGTATACTATATACATTAGACATTCTCTCCAATGCTATTGTATATACTGTGTATACACTACAATATGTACACTGTATATGCATGCTTGCATGTGCACTAATACTTTTTTTCTTACTCTCTTCCGTAAGATCTTTGCTTTCATCTGTAGTGCCATTCCACATTTTATTTCACTGTTTCTTTTGTTCAAATCCTTATCTCGTTATTTTTCTTAGATAAACATATGATATACTAGCTGACCAGGTAAATTTTAACTTGGAGCCTATCAAAGTCATTTTTAGGGTTATTTATTCTTCTAGCTTCATGGACCCCTAAAATAGTTTGATAGCATGTTTTCTTCAGTGAAAGTCAAAATGTCCTTAAATAAGTTTTGATATTTGTTGCCAGAGATACAAGTTTACCAAGGTGGATATTATGAAGAGTGATTTCAAATATTCCACATATCCCACTAGTGCCTCCTTCAAGGTTTTATTTCCAGGGCCACAAGCCTGGCTTCAAGTGACATTCATAAAGTCAAGTCATGCCTTTGTCCCACAGCCATTGAACTTAGGCAAAAAATAAAAAGAACAGAACTCTTAGTGGATGGAATAGAACTCTATATTATTGTAATTTGACAGAACCTCTTAATACATCTATATCTTTATGAATTCTCCAACATCCAAAAGATTATACTTTTTTCCCTCTCTTTCATAAACTCATTTGTAGCCTTAATTCTGCCATTCTTGATCTAGTGTTCTAGACTTATGTGTTCTAGGCACCAATCAATAAGTAGAACCTGATCTACACCTCCCCTATCCCATTGATTCTATAACCACCTCTAGCTTAGCGATGTTCACGCGTTATTGCACACGAGTTTTATATGAGCATGCTATAAATCTCAAGAGGCCTCATCTTAGAGAAGGAAAATAGTGCACACGGAAGGAAAAACGGAATCTTAGGCTTCTCTTGGGGTCTCTGAAGGGTAACTTCTTTAGTTGAATAGGTGTGGTGTTGCTGGAGAAGATTATGAGCTGCGTGCTCAACAAGGGTCGCTTTCCACTTTTACATTCTCTGGGTCTAATGTAGTTTAGACATACTTTAGCAGACTCCAAACTAGAAGCTGTGGCTCCTGCCGAGTTTTCCTTTATTGTGTGCATTTTCTTTCTAGCTCCGTCAGTCTACGACACAGAGCTGTGTGTAATGGTTTTCTGCAACAGAAAAGATTATTAAACAAACAATATCAAGATTTGTGGGGGTGAGTGCATCTTATATTAAGATGGTGAGTATTGAAAAATGAAGAGTATGTAAGGAAAGAACCACCCCAGACCCATGGGATGCTAAATGCTAAATTATATCACTCTCCCTTCAGCACCGGTGAACATTACTTTGTTTAGTGTATGGACTCCAGATGCTGTGACTTGCTCAGTCTTTAGGCAAGCTTAGATTTCCTTCAAAATGGCTCATGGTTCGACTCTGTATAGTAGCATATGCCTCAACACTATGGTCTGTGATTTGTGTATCTGAATTAGTAGGTCTATTGTGTTCCCAGTGATTACCACCCATGCTACTGGAAAAAAGAAAAAAACATGTACGAAGTTCCAACAATTGGAAACTAAAGGTAGTTTACTAAAGCTTTTGAACCACATGTTTAGAATACATTGTTAGTGATAAATAATAACCCTTATTCTCACTCTTATTTCTATAAATGCTAAAATTAAAAATTACTGGGAAGCATTTGCAGAGTAGTTATTGTAATATGGTTGTAGTAGCTGCTTAATTACATAGTACATGTTGCCAATTGCTATTATGAATTCTAAGGCATGAACACATTGAACTTTCTTGACAAGAGTCTAAAAATTCTCATCACCTGTCATCTACCTATGGTTACACAGCTCTCTACCCGCCTCTTGACTCTGATAGCTTCTGTAACCACTCTGTTCCTCAGTTTCCTCAAATATAAAACAGATATTAAAATTACAATAAAACAGCAACATAATATTTTAAGAATCAGCAATTGCTGTGATTACAATAGTTGTGAATATTAATATATATTAAATGTCAGATGTGAGGTTCAGTGTCTTATTTAAAGAATGGTAGTGTATCTTAAAAGATGGAAATAATAAATTAACATTACAGAACTAAAATATGCTGCCAAGAAACATGAAAGGCCTTGAGTAAATATGCTGGCAGAATTCAGATAATCTTTAGGTCTAAGAAAGTTTCTTTATAGAAGTGACACTTTAGCCAGTTTTTCAAAAAGTGAACTGGGATTAGCAGATGGGAAAAGACTAGGGATAAAAGTAATATATAAACTACAGCAGTCTTAGTTCAGGCTGAAAAACTTGAGGCCTCCCAGAACAAGTTAATGACTCAGTGTTGATCTGAAGAGCAACTAGAGACATTTTAAGGATTTAGGCAGGAGAGCAACATGATCAAATTTAAATTTTAAGATCCCTCTGAGTGGTGTGGAGAGACCAGATTAGAGTTAGGCAAGACTTGGTGAGCAGATACCAATTCAGTGACTATTTTTCCAGTTCCAGGAGACAGTGGTATCTGAATGAAGGTGATGTTCTGGGGAAGGCATTTTTTTTAATAGATTCAAAACCATCTAGGACAAGCTGGTAAAATGGTAGGTAAATCAGACCCACGTGCTTTTCCTTTCCTCCCTTCTCTCTTTTTCTTTCCTTTTATCCTTCCTTTCTTTTTTCCTTCTTTCCTCCCTTCCTTCCTACCTTCCCTCCCTGCCTTCCTTCCTTCCTTCCTTCCTTCCTTCCTTCCTTCCTTCCTTCCTTCCTTTTTTCTCTTCCCCTTCCCACCTGTAAATGCATAGCTACTAACCATCATTCACCCATCAAATAGTTATAGGTGGTACCAGACGGAGGATCTAACTCGGCTGCTTTAACGCCCCCATCCTGTGCTCTCGTTTAAAGTCAACTTTAAATCTCCATAAATTGTCACTGTGTTTCTCATCTACACTATTTGCTATCCCAAGAGCTCTGGATAAGATCTCTTTATATACTAAAACTTTTGAATGGATGTATAGTCTGCTCTCTGGGACTTTAAAAATGTGGCTCTTTCAAACCAAAGAATGTCCCTTGTATAGTCTTTTCCAAAGCCAAGTCAATTAAATCATTTTCATTCATTTGCTAAATATGTAATGAGGTTATTTTACTCATATTGTTTTTAGCAAGAGCCAATTTTGCATGCAAAATTTGTTTTGGTCATATGTAGAAGGTTTAATTACCCATACAGGTATCTTCACACTTCAATTTGTGAAAATGACTTTAGGGTCCGAGTATGACATTAAAACTAATCTATAGCAAACCTTATGTGATGTGATTTGGAGGTAGGAATAGTTTGGGGAATAGGAAAGAAATGGTCAAGACTACATGAATTTGTATTTGAATCATGCCTAAATTGTTTATAGTTGAGAGTCCACTATTTATCTCATAATAAGTTTAGGTGAATTTGGGCAATACTATATTCTATTTGCGTTCTTTACAACATTAATTCTAGTGTGTGAGATTTGAATTAGGGATTTTTGCAGGTCACCTTTTGAGTATAATGATAAAATTTTGTAGACAGAATTAGACTCTTTGTAAAGGGTCTAAAGGGGTCCCACATAGCTTCCTCACTCTTTTTACTACATGTAGTTGCAGTGAAAAAATGGCCATCTTTGAGGAAGTGGGCTCTCACAAGGTATCATTTGCTGAACCTTTAATATTGTGGGGTTCCCAGTTGCCAGTATTCTAAGAAATAAGTTTTGTTCCTTAAATGCCACTCAGTGTATCATAATATTTATTTTATTTTTATTTTATGTATACATGTGTATCTCCTGTATGTATGTAAAGGCACTGTGTGTGACCAAAACATGGAGCTGGCTTCCGTGGAATTGGAGGTAAGGACCACTGTTAACTGGTATGTAGCTGCTAAAACTGAGACCAGGTCCTCTGCAAAAGTAGAAAGTTCTATTCATGTCTGAATCATCTCTCCGGCCCCACTTATAAATCTAATTTTTTTAAGAAAAGAAATCCACTGGAATATAGAAATTAATCTATGGAAAACTGATTTTTGATAATTTACCTTATAACACAGTTTATGTGCTTTTGCATTAAGTGCAACACGATGATCCACTACTGATGGTGGAAGGTCATTGGTTAATTAATAAAGAAACTGCTTGGCCCTGATAGGTTAAAACATAGGTAGGTGGAGTAAACAGAACAGAATGCTGGGAGGAAGAGGAAGTGAGGTAAGACGCCTCAGACAGACACCATGCAGCTCATCACTGACACAGACGCGATGAAGCTTCAACCCAGGATGGACATAGGCTAGAATCTTTCTGGTAAGCGCACCTCGGTGCTACACACATTAATAGAAATGGGCCATGCACTGTTTAAATGAATACAGTTTGTGTGTTGTTATTTCGGGGTATAAGCTAGCCAGGCGGCCAGGAGCCGGGCTGTGGGAAGAGGCCCGCAGCTCATACTATACACTACTTTAGGGATTTAAAAGGAAAAGACACATTGCGTGTATTTTTACAGAGATCATGCTAGCACTTAAGAGTTAAAGATGGCGGGCTGATAGAAACAGGCATTAAACAATGAAAGAAAAGCATAAAAGCATTAGTAATTACATAATAAAAAAGCACTGTACCCATGAAACACAGATCTTCTTATCCTAAAATATGGTACTAGAATAGGATATCAGCTAAAGGACTGGATGATCAAGGTGAGGAAGTCTTCTAGAGGAGATCAGAAAAAGAAGAGATGGAAAATAGGAAATGAGAGAAAAGGCAGGGTCACTTTATTGAGACCATGAGAAGAGGAAGCAGAAAGTGGAAGTGTGGATATATCCAGAAAGTAATCTCAGTAATTGGGGTTCTTAATTCCCAGATACCAGGAGTCCTCAATGAGCATCATAGGAAAGATATATGTCCCAAGTCCTGACCGAAAGCTGCAAACTATATATCCTTCAGAATATTTTAGAAAAATGTTTCAAAATTTACACATTACTTTTTGTAGCTCGTTAGAGTCACAATGGAGTAAGATCACTTAGCAGGGAAATCAGAAGCTGAAGACCATAAAGCCATGTCTTAAAAATCCTCAAGAAATGCTTTCTAGTCGAGAATATGGGATATTATGTATGCTGAAATTAGCAATGAAGAGAAAATGCATAACAACACTTTCAGATACACAGCGTGTATCCAAATTTCCTGCACATTCCCCTTTCTTAGGAGGAGATCGGGAAATACATCCAACAAGAACCAGGAATAAATCAAGAGTGGGGTAGTAGGAGGGAACCGGAGATGGACAGAGATGCACCGGGCACAAAGAATCTTCAGGGTGAGGTGCAAGATGATGAGGATAGAATGACAGCTTGTTTTAGGTTTTAAAGCCTTCAAACACAATAGCTTAGCTCTTGGAAAGTCTGTAGAACTCTTGTAGAAAGTTCCTCAAGAAGATGAAACCTAGAAACTATGTAATTGGATAGCTATTTGCATGTATAATCAGTTCTAATTACTTAAGAAAGTAGGAGAGGAAAAAGGGAAAGCTTTGTAATCACTGGGGCAATGATGAGGACATTTATCCTGAAAATACTGGAGCACTGGGGAGTGGATCTGGGGGAGTTGTCCATCCTGTCTGGTTACCGGAATTTTAGGTTGCATGGCAGTAATCAGGTCTTCAGTGGTATCAATGACAGGATGTTTCTCTATCTGGAATCTACCAGGGAGGGTGAGAGGGTAGAAACTGCAGGTGAGGGAAGAAGGGGAAGAAAGATAATGCATGACTATCACTTTGGGATTTTGACCGATGAGATAAAACATCTTACTGAGGTGAGAAAAGTGGTGAAAATGTTTAAGAGCAAATTAAAGCTTTTGCTTTGCATATCATGTTCAGCTGCAGTCAGTTCCTAAGTGAGCATCCAAGTGGAGGAGTCGGGAGCCATTTGCTTGCCACTTGAACACCTCCCTTACTCTGTACAGTTCTGGCCTCCTGGGTAAGCCTCGTCATTTCCATCTGTCTTTAGAGCCTGCTCGGGCGGAATGGCCCAACACTGTCCTCTAGCTCATTGGTGATAATGGGTTCCTGTTTTGATCTTTCCTTCCCCTAGTAGAACACATAATAATTTCTGTCGCCTACATTCCCTGGAGGAATCCTGTAAGCATCACTGATCTATCTGTGAAATATGTTGAGCTTGGTGGGGAGGAAAGCTGTTTTATAAATTATGAAGCATTAGAGTGTCGACAGACTGTGAGTGCTGGCTAGAAATATCCATGCCTCTCTAATCAGAAAAGAAGTGCAGAAATTAGGCAAGGAGTGGTTTTGTCTCAAAGGCTCTTTTCTTTGTTTTGTTCTTTCCTTTTCTACTTTGTCCTCTTCTTGCTCCCACACAGTCTGTCATAAAACAAGAGAAAAAATTAAAATCCATCAATCTATCTCAATTTTAAAACAATCAGAGCAAAATCAGTTTGTTTTCCTAATACGATAAAGAAAAATATGAAAAATATTCATAAAGACTTATTTACTATTTTTTAAAAGAATTAATTTTGTTCTCTTTTTTTGTTCACTAAAAGTGAGATTAATAAGATTTCCTATGTATCAATAATAGAAAAGTTGTTTCTGTATTACATAACAATCATAAATTGAATATTTAAATAACATTTACAATGACATTTGAATATGAAATATGGTTAATTTTGTCAAAAATAGGCTAGTTCTGAATTTCAAGATTCTTCAAATCTTAATTGACATGTTTTAAATGAATGGAAAATTATACAATGTTCATAAATTTGAAGTTAGTATATGATTACAATTTCTCCTAAAGTGATTTACATACTCATCATAATCCTAATTCAACACTAGATTTTAAGAATAAAAATTGATAAGGAGATTGTAAAATGTATGTTGTATTAGGATGAAAAATACCACAACAATTTTGAAAAAGATAAGTTGAAGAAAACCTACTGACTTCAGATATGTGTGCCTGCCACAAAGCTACAGCAATTTGAGCAGCTTAATATTAATACCAAATCATTTTTTATGAAGAAGAAGAAGAAGGAAATCATGGTGATTTAGGAAAAGAAAAGTTTTCTTAAATTGTGAAAACAATAAGAGGAGTGGAGAAACAGCTTGGCAGGTAAGAGGTCTTGCTGCTTTTTTAGAGGATCTGAGGTTTGTTCTCAGCACCTACTTCAGAGGATTGAACCTTCTTCTGACTTCCATGGTTACCCATACACACATGGCAAGAGTAGTGTATACCAGACATACCCATACACATGAATAAAAACAAAAATAAAAAAAATAAAAACGAAAACTTGATTATTTTTTACAATAGGCCAGCTGCTCTGGCTCTAAATTATCAGAATTAGTTATATTTTCTTTGAATTTGTCTGGAACAATTACATCGTCTGTATAAACATTGCCTATTAACAGATGATGTTCTCAAATTACTGTCTGTGTTTCACTGTCTTTCTGTTTCTCCAATCTGGTAGTTCCTCAGAGACAAGGCAGTCGGCTAATAAACATATGTCTGTGTTACTGAGCTCGACACAGCCTTGGTAGAACACCGTGTTCAGCGGAAGAATGAGGACAGAGGGGTGAAAAATGAACCCAGTGGACTGAGAGCAAATGTCTTTGCAGGGAAGATGAACAAAGAGGCACATTCTTTCAACACATAGCAGGAATCCCTTCCATAAAAGGCCAACAAACACTGGAAGAGTTCTGAAAGTGCAAAAGTAGATGTTGTCATCCGGTACACACTTGGTGAGCTCTGTTAGAGTTATTGTCACCATAGCTTTATATGGCTTACTATTCTGTAGAGAAAAAAATCAAAGTGACCTGTGCAGACTTGTGATCTCAGCTACAGAAGAAGCTCAGGCATGGTCATGAGTCAAGGCTAAAGGGTTTAAGATCATTTTGGCCAACTTGATGATTTGTCATCAAAATAATAATATAGTAAATTAATATGCAAACAAAATAAAGATAAATCATTACAAAATGATGACTTCATACTGGATAGTTTGCACAAAGCAGATGTTGTTATTGGGATAGAAGGTGTCATGGCTACAAGAGACAGATTGTATTGTTTTATTAGAGTTTCTAGGAGTGGTTGATGATTTGCAGAGCCTATGGTGGACTGAAGCTTAGGTCATCCAAAAGAGAATGCAGTAAACCTCTCCCTGTGCCAAACTCTGAGATTTTGGAGTTGTATCAGTTTTGGTATCCCATGAAGTGCATTTGTTTATGTCAAGCTGTAGGGCCTCCCAGATCTTTGCTGAAAAAGAAAAGTTAAAGTTTAAAAACATGAGCAAGGGAAGAAAGCATCCATTTTGTAACTCACGAAAATTAAAAATAATATCCAAAAGATACCATTTGGAAAGTGAAAAGTTTCAATATAGACTAGCAGAAAACATTGGCAAAAGCATATTCAACAAAGGAATTGTATATAGAGACATAAATAAATGTTATGACTAGTTAATGATAATATAAAGTCAACAAAAATTCAAAACTATTTTGACATAAATTTTAGGAATTTATTTATATACATATAAATACACAAAATGATCAATATCATTTGTCATTAAGAAAATGCCAGCAAAATTCCAATGAGATAATACTGCATTTATTTTAAAAAGACACCATATCATAAGAACTTCAAATATTTGCTAAAATTGGCAAAAAAAAATTGACAAGCAGGCTAGGCATTTATTGCTAAGAGCATGAAGTGATTGTAGTTTTCAAAAATGGTTAATGAGATTGTGAAACATTATAACCTTAGAAATCAGTTAGCTGTAATCTTAAAAAAATTAACCAGAGAAGATTAATATGCATACTTAACACAAATTTGTGTGCCAGTGATAATTATATTATCGCAGTAGTTTAAATATGTAAACAACCCACAAAGTCACCCAAATTAAAATAAAAGAAAGAAAGAAGATGGACTTACTGCTGAATTAAACAAGACTTTCAAAGACTTAACAATTGATCTCTCTCACACTATTCAAGGCAATACAAAAGTAATTCTACAAAACTCCTTTTTGTAATATGGAGGATCCTGTTGGGGTTTTTGTCCCGCATGGTACCCCACAACTGCTTAGCCCCAAAGAAAATCACACATTGGTCTGTAAGCTGATTGACCTATTAGCTCTAGCCTCTCACTGGCTAACTCTCACATCTTGATTAACCCATTTTTCTGATCTATGTTAGTCATGTGGCTCAGTACCTTTTTTCAGTGGGGCAGATCACATCCTTCTGCTTTGGTGATCTGGGCGGGAGTAGAGGAATCAACTTCCTCCTTCTCAGAATTCTCTTGTTCTCACTACATCATTTCTACTTCCTGTCTGTTTTTTCCACCTATATTTCCTGCCTGGCCAATCAGCGTTTATTTATAACATGATTGACAGATCACAGACAATTCTCCCGCACCACCTTTTCAAAGCCATTGTTATACTGATAATTACATAAATGCACAAAAATAAGGTAAATATATATCTGTTAGACATGTATGTTAAAAATTTAAATAAAAGATTTGGAAACTGAAATTAAAAGTACCATGGCCAACTTACTTCATTTCAGGATGAAAGGAAAGATGGTTCAATATATACAGATCAATAAGTCTAAAATTGCATGTAGACGTAAAGACGTAAGTCATGTGATCACCTCAATAGGTACAGAAAAAATCTTTGACAAAATTGAGTATTTTTGCCATAAAAGTTATAAGAAACAAGGAATAAAAGGAATTTTTCTCCATATAATAGCTATGTATGAGTAATCTATAGTCAACGCACTAAATAGAGAAAAACACAAAAGATTTCCTCTGAAATTAGGAGTGAGGCAAGAGTATATGTTTTGTGTGTTGGCCAATTATAGATCCCTGTCAATCACTTTCTAGTCCAAACAGTAGCTTTTCTGATAAGGATTGAGTATGACAATCTGATCAGGATTGAGTATGTCATATAGGCATGACAAGTCATTAGGAGTCCATTTAATGCTATGTTTGATCAACAAAATAGTTGTAGTAGGGTCTCCCTTAGGGCCTATATCTTGTGCAGCATATATATTTGGTCCGACAGTGCTACCAGGTGTAATTTCATCTTGTGAAACTAAAATTAAATCCAGTCAGAACGTGGTTGTTTCTTCCCATGTTTGTGGCACTAACTTATCAATGGACACAGCTTACCAGACTGGTATTGTTCTCACTCACAGCACAGCTGAGTAAAACCGATAGATACTTTTCTCATTTGATAGCAATGCTAGCGCCTTCTAGCACTATGACAACTAGGCAGTAGAGCTGAAGCTTTTGGCAGAGTGCCAGATTGATTCCTCCATGTTCCCTAACTCGGTTGTGTGGTGTCTTCCACACTAGGGTCTTACCAACAACTTCTGGAGGGTAACCAGGGGCAGTGCCAATAGCCTGTAGTGTTTGTGGTTCTGTGGCACCAAACTGGCAAACAACTACAAAAGAAATTGCTCATTGACCTTTCATTTGTTAGTTTTGGGTCTAATAGGCACATTGTTGCCATTTGACAAGATACCTTCATTTTAGCATGTGTGCGTGTGCGTGTGCGTGTGCGTGTGTGTGTGTGTGTGTGTGTGTGTATGGAGTATAAGATTTCCTGTGAAAGTCTTTTGCAATAGATTTGAGCAAAATAATCATCCTATTTGCCCTGTTTTAACAGGGAAAAGTTGATATTACTGTTTGGTTTAAATGCATTAATGATTATTAACTCCAAATCACTGAGAATGCATTAATGTGACATTAGAAAAGAAATAAAGCATCCCCCCAGGACTCATTTTACCCAGAGCAAACCCAGAATGGAATCATCTGTTTAATGCTGCCTGTGTCCTTCATCTTCCGTACGTCTGTTCTGTGGGTCTGAACCTGTACTTGCCTGAAGACTGTCCTGTGACTCCAACTCTGCACTCTTGTATGTGCTTGAGTGTATGTGTGTTGGTAACTTTGTGTTGCTGTGTTTTTGTCTATGTGCATCAATCTCTGTCTCTGTAACTGTGTCTTTTGGACAAAGGGCTTCACTTTATTTACAGAACAACCCAGAAAGCCTCACTTGGAGAAGGGACTGGATACTTTACAGAAAACTGTAAGACAGTTTTTCAAGGGATTAAATCACTGGCTTCAACTGTTCCCAACTGACCCAGAAAACACACGGTACTATAAACATAATTGTTTAAAAACTGATATACGTAAGTGAATATTCATTTTAGAAGGTTGCTTTTACCCTCTTTGTTTGCTTGCTGCTTTCAGCAAATGATGCATTGTTCTGGGTCAGGGGCATAGAAGAGTACATAATTTAAGATTGTAGCTATGCATTAGCTTAGGTTCTAAAAGTTGATTACATAGGAAATCTAAGGCAAGTAAAGTTGATTAGAACATTGTTCTTTTAAAGGCAGGTTAAACAAAGAGGCTGAGTACACAGTAGGATGGCAGTCTCAGTTCTTAAGTAACCTCAGCATGTATTATTAACTCAGACTGTGAGATTCAGCAAATGTTCCAGTCTCTTCAAGCATATTTTCATAATATTGCTTTGCTTCAACTACCCTCTTCCTGAACAGAAGAATCTTATTTAGTTTTGCAATGTTGTTGCAGGTAGCTGTCTTAGTCCCCTTTCTTGTTTCTGTTTTATCATACTCTGACAAAAGCAATTTAGGAGAGAGAAAGTTTATTTGACCCAAAAGTCCAGGTTATAGTCCATCATTATAAAGAAGTCAAAGACTGTTCGTATCACATTTATGGTCAAGCACAGAAAACAGTACATTAATGCAATCATGCTCAGCTTGCTTTCTGCATTCTTTACAGTCCGTGATCTACTGCCTCGGCAATACCGCAAACCACAATTCTGTAATTAAGATGGATCATTCTGTATCAATTACGACAATCAAGGCAATTCCACACAGATATGTGCCAGGTCAACCTAATCTAGGTAATCTCTCATGGAAAGTTCTTTTCCAAGTGATTTTAGAGTATATCAACTTGACAAAACTAACCATGACAGTGGTTAATGTGAAATATAGACCAAGTCTACTTCAGAATAGACACTATGTTCTTTCCAATATACTATGTGAATTTATAACTGTATAATTAAAATAAAAACAAAACTGTTGCTATTTACCAAGACATTTTATCCATTATAAATATTTACTGTAGGAAGTCTTACAGCCAGTGGTTACCCGCCCACTGGGGCATGGCCTCTTCTACTATATATGCCCATGTAGAACATGCATCCGGCCTCTTTTCTTGCCTTTGGGCAAAGAAATGCCCATGCCTCAACCATTGACAAGATACATGATATCCAGAAATGGATAAGCAGGACTGTCAAATCTTGCCAAGGCAGACATGACGGTTTTGAAAATTTTCCTTCCTCTGAAAATGGTAGGTCAGGTATTCTAGGCCTTAGCCAAAGTTGGCTTCTTCAATATTCAAATGGGACTTTGGGTGATTGTCCAGGTAGCCAGTTGTCTCTGTCATTTGTTGCACATTTTTGGAAGTTGCTTGATTGCACTTTTTGCTTACTCAAGTAATATTATTTCCCTTCTCGGATCCTCGACAGGGTTGAAGACTAGATAGTTGTAGTTACTTTCCTCTCATGACTTGGCCAAGTTATTTATTATATATACAAAACTTAAACTAGGGGCTGGAGAGACGGCTCAGAGGTTAAGAGCATTACCTGCTCTTCCAAAGGTCCTGAGTTCAATTCCCAGCAACCACATGGTGGCTCACAACCATCTGTAATGGGATCTTGTGCCCTCTTCTGGCATACACATAGACAGAATATTGTATATATAATAAATAAATATTTGAAAAAAAACTTAAACTACTTAGAACAGGATAATTATTAAATATATTTTTTCTCATTGTATATAATTTTGTATTTGGCTTGTAACTCTCTTATTAAACAAAAGGGGAGGTGCTGTAGGAAGTCTTACAGCCAGTGGTCACATGCCCACTGGGGTGTGGCCTCTTATCCTATATATGCCAACGCAGAGCATGCGTCCCGCCTCTTTTCCGGTCTCTGTGTTCCACTTGCAGATTTTGGTTTCTGATCTCTGTTCAAGCAGAGGATTCTGATTGGTGAGTCTACCCCTAAATAAATAACCATCTACTTCTCAATTCTGAGCTAGTGTGGGATTTCTTTTAAGCATCCTTCTTCAAATATTTAAAGTTTTAAATTATTTTTATGTAATCTTTTCTAGATTTTTTTTTCTTTCAAGAGGAAATAAATGTTATTTCAGACTTTAGCATCATGACCTTGCTATACTTTTCTGGTTGTCAGAAATTGTTATTATTTTTATCTTTATGCCTGAGTAGTTTTATATTCCTTTATTCTTCAACTGAAATTGCTGAGAATCTGGCTGAAGAAATAAAGTCCATTGTGTTGAGGTAGCCATTACTCTGCAAGTGAAAGTTACTAAGCTAACAAAGGAATAATTATCTAACATCCTTTCAGGAATAGAAGACCTTAAGAAAGTGGAATAAAACTAAACTTTTCATAGTTCACTTTACTCTTAGTTTGCAAATGAAGTATATCTTGATTTTTCAAAACTAGGTTATGTCAGTGACTTCCTGCAAATTTACTACATTTGGATTATACCACATAATTCATGCATTTATAATGGTGGTTGAAATCTTCCTTTATCGATTTTCAAAGTATAGACATCCATAAATTATTGACCATTGTAACAAATATAGCAAAAAAATCACATATGTGGCTGAGATTAACAGAATAGAATATTATTAATTATTTGAAGAATAAGCTATTATAATTCCTTAAGCTAGGATCAATATCTTTAATTATTCCTAATATTTATATATCTTCAGAGAATATGTAGCAAAATTATGCATTTCTAAACATTAAGCAGCATATTTTGTTTAGGGATATTGCTTTTTAAGGTCAAAATATAAGAAAACTAAACATAATATAAAATGATTAATAATGTTTTATAATCTTTGGTATCTATCTCCATCTGCTACAAATACTAACCATGATAACAAACAGGTCTACCAATATTTAGCTGAAAATTATTTCAGTTAACTCAGGGAATTTTGATAACTACACATCTATTTATACATATGCATACATATATATTTTTAAAATACACACCAACATATATATGAACATCATCATAGTTATGATGTAATAAAAATATTGGTTACAAAATGTAAAAATTTAGGGTTTGTAATAACTGTAACCATTTGGCACTTTACTACTAACATGTTTATAACTTGGATAAGCACAATTGTAGGGATACTTTTCCTCAAATAGTTATACTGACAAGGAATATGAGATTCAGGATCAAAGGATCACATATTAGGCAACCACATCTAATGTAGACTAGTTAGTACACATGAGGAGTCTTGATCATGGGGGTGAGTGTAATATCCCGTACTTCCTGGAAAGGTGAGGGATGGAGAACAGGCTGATCACAGAATCTGAGAGCATATCCACATTTCCTCTATGTAAAATAAAGCCTTTGTCAGTCACTGTGAACCAGACAACTAGAGAGGTGCATGTGTTTCTTTGCCTGGAAATGAGATAGACGGATATTGAAACCTAGGATTTTCTTGTAACTATTTTTGGAAGCTAGTTTTGATATTAAGAATGTAGCATGGAAATAATAGACATCTGTATGTAACTGATAACGAGGTGATATTATCAGCTTCAGGGAGCCTTTGCTTCAGCAAAGCAGAACTTCAGAGTAGCATTGTGCCATCCTGATTCCAGGCATCTGTGTGCAGCAGGCATCTGCGTGCAGGCTATTCTGTTCCTCTGCCTGAGCTGTCTATGAATCCCTTTCAAGTCAATTCATTGCTCTAATAAAAAGAACAAATTTAAAGTATATTTACAGAGTAGTTCTAAAATCTTAGAAAAAGTGTCTTAAGTAATGTGTGCTTGTTTTCCGAAGTGGATTGTTAGTGAGGTCACTAGTTCGTAGGTCTAGAAAGCACATTTCTCTAGACAGTTGTCCTTAAGAAACAGACTCTGTGGGGCTCTATAGCACACGACTTGGCATCCTTGACATTGTGAATGAAAAGTCTCTTATAAAATCCTAGACACACAATAACTTTTCCAAGACTTTCAGGTATGTTCAGGGCCTCATAAGATGAGGCTTATAGTGTCTTGTTGTGGGGTCTCTTAAGAACCTAGGTGACATTAGCCTAAAAAAATAGATTCTGTAAAGATTTTTGAGATTATATAAAAATTTTAAATTATTTACAAGGCATTTATATCATTGCATTTATAAAGCATCATGGAAGTATGTTACCAGGGCCAGCGAGAGAATGGCTCTAAAGGGGTAACACAGTTCTTACTTTTACTTTAATGAGAACACGGGCTGCATTTCAAGTAGGATTTACAGTGGATTGTGTATGTTTTTAGCACTATTAACTGTCTTGTGAAGTGGAAGCCCCACGATGGTATTGATACAATATGTTCAACAGGAAAAAAATAAAACTGAGATTGATGCTTTCAATCTCTATACCAAGAGAACATCTATTGTGTGTGTCCCGAAGAGATGCATCACAGAGCGTAAGACAGGTGAGAGAGTGTCTCATTTCCATCACTGCTGGAAGATTCATAAATAGGATTCCACTTTAGGCCACAGCTGGAGAACATTATTACCAATGGAATTCGAAAACATTACCGATGGAATTTGAAAACAAGTTCAGAGTCAGATAAAAAAGGGGAATTTTTCTTCCTTTGAAGATCTGCAAACAAACAACAGAAAATCTGTCTCACATAATTGGGAGAAATTCTGCATATTATGTAGCCAAAAAGAGATAAATGTGGTTACAATGTTTCAAGGCCTGACCAAAGTATTGTGAAACTTCTCTGGCACCCATCACAAGCTACAGCCTGCCTTAGGTGGGTAAAATCCTACCAGGTCAGGTTCTCTGGCACTAAGGAGTGGCAGTTAAAGGTGCAGCTGGGTTCAGGGTTCTTGGATGTTTCTAAGTTCCTTAGCTTAATATCTAAACCATAATATTGAAAGCTACCCAGTTTTCTTATGCCTCTAAACAAGCCTAACTTTACAGTTTTAAGTGCCATACATTAATTCTTCAAAATGGTTTTATTATACTCTCTCACATGTCTATAAGACAGTTGGATCATGTCTCCCATTTTCTTCTCTTGTTTCTCATCTCCTTTCTGATGGTCTCCTGGAATTCCTAAAATATCCCCTTCTACTTTCAGATCTCACCTTTTCTGTTCATCTAGCTTGTTGTACGAGAGAAAACTCAAGATATTTGCCTTCCTGGTTATAGCTTATTTCATTTAATATGATGACTCCAAATTCTACCTATCATCTTAAAAATAACGCAATCACATTCTTCTTTATCTATTTCATTATGTAAGTACACATACACAAAGCTTTGTAGAGTAATGCTACTAGGGCTAGCGTGGAAATGGCTATAGCTGACTTACAGCTTGTCACTAACCTGATCCCTCTGAGTGGGGAACTACTGTTCTTAGTCTCCTAGGCATTTCACTGTGGATCTTTAGTATTAATTAATTAATTAATTTTTATATTCCTACATGTTATTTATATACCTATATGTGAATAAGACACAAAATATGTTACTTGCTGGTTCATGCAGTTTTTCAGCTTCATTGAAAATCTACCTTGCTGGCCTCTTTCCTTAACAAATGAACTGTGTTTGTCTCTGTGAGAATGCAAATCTGTTTTCTTTTCTTTCCTTTTTCATTTTTTCATTTTCTTAATCCCACACAAGAAGTCTAACTCAAGTTAGGCATATTTTATCCTGAACTATCCTCTTTTATCCTGAATTATCCTCCACACTAGGGTATCTGTAAATATGAGCTCTGATACTCAATTCTAATCTATGAACGCCAAAGTGACATTTTTAGTGATTAAAATAAGACTCTCTGAGTGGCTTAATTTTTTTCTTTTTCTAGCCCCTCCCCCCTTTTTTTGGTTCCCTTTTCAGATATGGAGACACTATGGTAGCTCTGGCTGTCATGGTTCTAGCCATGAAGTCTAGACAGTCCTTGATCTTGTAGTTGTTTTCTTGTGTGATCCTTTTAAGTTCTGGTGTGACAGGCATGTGCCATTTGGCACAGCTTTATGTGCTTTCTTGAGTGCTTGCAGATGAGGACAGAAGTCTCTTTAAAATGATCTGCAAATCCCTTCCGTCTTTGGATCCAAGTGGCACAAGTACTTTCTTTACATTGTATTGTCATGGCTCCGCCCACCACAGCCATTGTCGAATGCTTTTTCCCATTTTGATCTCTTTTCTTTACCTTAGATAAATCTATCTCGTGGCTTATGGTTCTTCTGACCAGGTCAAATTCCCTCTTGTTTGACATGTGAGTCTTTATATCATGATACCTTTCAGTGTTAGAAATTTAATTTATATTAATTTTCTATTTCACTGGACATGTTGTTCAGTTTTTGTCGACTTGACATCAGCTAGAGTCACCTGGGAAGAAGAAACCTCAATTGAGGAATGGCCTCCACTTCCATCAAATTGGTCTGCGGGTGTATGTGGGGAATTTTCTCGATTAGTGATTAAGGTGGGAGGGCTCAACCCACCGTAGGCAGTGCTGTCCTTGTGCCTGTGGACCGGCTTTTGTAAGAAAGGTAGCTGAGCCAGCCAGTAAGTAGTGATCTGTGGTTTCTGCTTCCAGTTGTTTCCTCAACTTCTGGCCTTGGTTTCCTATTACTGGTTGTCAACTTGACTGCATATGGAATGAACACAATCCAGAAATGAGGCACACCTGTGAGAGACTGTTTTGCTTGGTTTGAAGTGGATGCATCCACTCCTTGTCTGGACCCTTGAAGTAGGAAGATACACATCTTTGATCCAGATCTTGAGGTGGGAATATATATCTTTAATCTGGGCCATGACTTCTGCTTGAAGTTTACCAAGGACAAAGAGGAAAGACACATTTTCTCTTTCCCTGCTTGCTCTCCGGGTGTCTTGATAGTACATTCATTCCTGCACTGACATTGGAGCTTATTTCTTTGGGATTCCAGCAGATATTGCAGACCAGTAGAGACATGCAGCCTTGTGGACTGAGAAACGACTGTATTATTGAGCTTCCCATTCACAGTCACCCATTGTTGATTAGTTGGCCTGCAGCCTGTAAGTCATTCCAATAAAACGTGTGTGTGTGTGTGTGTGTGCGTGCGTGGGGGTATGTGTAGTGAAAGATTCATTCTATAATTACTCTAGAGCGCATTGACTAATACAGTCATGTATTGTAGCCTATGAGGTAAATAAACCCTTTCCTTCCCCATGTTAGTTTTATCACACCAATAAAAAGCAAATAAAAGCACTGGATATCAAAATGTTAAGCATTAAGGTTTTTTTTTTCCATTTTATATTTTTACTACTTAACACAGTAATGAAACAGAATACAACATTAGTTTATATTCTTAAATGAATATTAATATTCATTTGTATTAATTACATGAACATAAAAATATTCAAATGATACAGAAACATAGACGAAGGGTAATTGAATAGAAAGCAAGAGCAAACTTTGTAGGGAATTCTGAGGGATTAAAAGCTTTCTGAATAAGCTAATGAATTGAGGTGATAGGACTGTAGCATACATTTTTTTTTTCAAAAGGCTTTCTCTGGTTACTGGTTAGCTAGTCATGTGTGTTTCCAACTACTGCTCCCTTTTTCCTCTTGTTGACATAAATTGTTTCATGTGACACCACTATTAGATATGATTACTTTGTTACTGATGCTTGAGCCTGAGCTGAGTATTTCCAGGTTCTTGGTCTTTTATTGAGGAATGAAATGAAAAAAAAAATCAAATTGAAAGATAACAAGAAAATGCTTCAAAGCAAGTGATAGAACACACCAATGCTCTGTCAAGATTGACACCAGGCCATTTGAGTGAGGGACACTCAACGGTTCTGATTACTGTTTGTGGCTTCCTTTTATGTCGTTCAAGGGTAGGAGTTTTGTCGCTAAGGGGCACAGAACCATGGCTCTCTGAGAAAATCGTATCATGTAAGTCTTTGCTGACTGCACGTAGGTGCATTCCCATAATGCATCTGATTGTAATCATCTGTATCCCCAATTATGTATTCCCATTATGATAGTGAATAGAGGATTATCTCTAAAAGTTCATGCTGGGAACATGTGTTACCTTACAGGGCATATAATCCATATCATTTCAGGCCAAGTCAGCCTGTCTCTTAAGGTTGCAGGATGTGTTCTTGGAAATGTTTGATTGGAAACAGATTGTTACCAATGGGTGGCTAAAAGAAGTGACTTGCTTCTTTGTATGAATCAGGTGTGTGGTCCATCCTGATGAAAGTGAGAGGTCTCAGATTTCGAACACCTTGCTATATGCATTGTTAAGAGCAATGTGTGTACCCATGCTCAATCCTGGGTTGTTAAACCAGTCTGCCTCAGCTTGTTGACAACACCTAAGCAGAGTCAAAAAAAAAAAAAAAAAGAACACTGGACTGGAAAATGTAGCTTATAGGTCGAGTTCTTGCCTAGCATTTGAGAGAACTTGGGTTCAACCAGTAATATAACAAAACAAAAATTTCAGTTTTTAAAAAATTATCATTTACCCCATCTCCAACTCATATGACAACTATTTCATCAAGAAAAATTAGCTCTCCTGTTTCTCTGAATCTCTCACAGATAAATATTTGGTCCCAAAATTAGAGCAAAACTTTAATCTTTTCAATGCTTTGCAAAAGAATGTAACCTAAATACATCTCACCAAATTAGTACTCCCTAATACCACTGAGTTGTACCGAGTTCCCTATGACATACCATCTCCCTTGAGGAACTAGGTCATTAAACCCAATTTTATCTGTCTCCTGGGCAATTATTGGAGGACTTTGACTGAGACCATCTCCATTAGAAAGACTATTTAAGCCCCGGTAAGGTCAAGCACAGCAGAATCTCCCAGACTAGCATATGCAGTGAGGCTGAATGGAAACAGCTACACTGCTCGCAGAGGGCAGGAACAGGCGAGATTTGAAAACTGAAGTCTTCTTCCATGGTTGTGCTATGGCGAATGCGAAGTATTTATAGAGGATAAATAATAATAATAATATAGCAGAAGAATGTCTCCTGAATTTATGAGAAAGTTAGAGACTCATTCTTTGCCTCTTTTACATTTTTACAGCTCAATGCAAATTACTTATTAAGTATACTTACCTCAGATTTTTTTTAATTGATAGATACAGAAATACAATAAATGGAGTTTTCAGGAGTAATATATAATAAATGTCCTTTTCTATTAGAAAGGATTGTGGTTTTCTTAGCTTGAAAACTGGTATGCAATGATGGTATTTGCCTAAGGCTGAGAGATTTTTGAGTAAACATGGTAGATCTGTCATGTTTTGTGTATTGTTTATGTCTGGATACTTTCATGTGTTAAGATTTATTCAGCCTTATAAGAGTGGAAACTTTCTTTTTTTTTATTTTATTTATTTATTAAGGATTTCTGTCTCCTCCCTGCCACCGCCTCCCATTTCCCTCCCCCTCTCCCGATCAAGTCCCTCTCCCTCATCACCTTGAAGAGCAATCAGGGTTCTCTGACCTGTGGGAAGTCCAAGGACCGCCCACCTCCATCCAGGTTTAGTAAGTTGAGCATCCAAACTGCCTAGGCTCAAGCGATTTGGGTAGAGGTTATAAGAAATGTGGGAAGAAAGGAAAAGATAAGAGATTTTGATATATAGTATTTTTCCCAAAAGAATGCCACAAAGATGTCTAAAATTTAATACTAATTTTAAAATTAAAAGGAGAATGAACTCTAAAAAAAAAAGAGTGAAAACTTACTTTGTGGTGTTTTGTATCAGATAACCATTTAGGAGCTTCACCGTAGAGTAGACTAATTCTTCTTCTTTCGCTAGAAAGAAGTCTGCAGTTCTTCCTCTAAGAGTGAGTCGTGTGAGAATTCCTCATCAACATTGACGTGTCATGCTAACTGGAACTGTCATCATTTATGACTTCTTTAGGCAAGCATATTGTTGAGATTCATGGGTGTGGCTTCCTTGTTGTATCTAGAAGATACAATCTTGCAGTGGAGGGACATCCTGGTTATCTAGCTCCTACAATCCTCTGTCCCCTCTTCTGCAATATTCCCTAAGCATTAGGTGTAGGATTTGCATGTAGATGTATTCATCTGCAGCTGGGTATCCTCGTTCTCAGCAAGAAATGAGTGATACTCCTGTACCTTTATGGATATCTTGTTGTGTTGTCATTGTGGGCTGTCGACATTCCTGACTGATTCATACTGGCATACTGACTGATCATCGGCTGCTAGCATAGCACTTTCTGCTACCATGAACTCCAGTCCACAGAAGCTATGGAGTCAGATACACATCACCTCATCGGAGTCCTATGTTTAAAGTGTGTTTGGCTTTCAGCATTCAGGACTTACCTTAAAGTTGTGGAAGGAAAACAAGGGCAACAGCAATGCCCTATATAAATAGATGGAAGTGACTTAGACTTCCTTGACCAACAACTTGAAAGAGAGTTTCTCCTGCCTGACACTGGGGATTTTCTAAGATACCATCTAAGTTGGAGGTTATTACTAGCCTAAGTGGCATAACTTCTTTAAGAATATATATGCATATGCTTTATGTAGTATACGTAATTTGTGTAAATACAAAATGACTCCTTAAAGCTTTATCAAACAACATTAGTGTTATTTGTCCCCCTTCCCACATTTTTTCCCTGTATTCATTTCATTTCTCCAATTAATGCCTGCTCACCGTTTTTCTTGTTTTCCCTTTAATATACCCTGTATCTTGTTATCCCTCTCTCAAGCACCTGCCCCATTACCACAGACCCTTTTTACTTTTGAGGTTTCTGTGATTACTCCACGTTATAGACTAGCTAAGGCCTGACCAATTTTAGTAAGGAGCCACACATAAGAGAGAATATGAGTCATTTGTTTTTCTGGATCTTTGCTAATTCACTCAATCTAGTATTTTCTAACTCTACCCATTTGTTGGAGAATTTACAATTTCATTTTTTTTTTTTACAATTGAAGAAAATTCCACTATGAGTCCATTATCACATCTTTGTTATCCATTCCCTATTGAAAAAAGGTTAAGGTGTTTCCATTTCTCATGTGTGAATAAAGTGGCAAAGAACATTGCTGAGCAAATATCTGTGTGAGATGCCCTGTCCTTTCGACATAGACCAGAAGTGGTAAAGCTGGGGCATATGATAGATTTATTTTTACCTTCTTGAGAATTCTCCATGCTGATTTCCAGAGTGGCTGGACCAGTTTTCAAAGCCATTAATAGTGATTTGGAACTCCCATCTTCCCATATGTTTGCTAGTATTGTTGTTTTCCCTTCCTCCCTTCCTCCCTTCCTCCCTTCC
>NC_022020.1:36393571-36397346 GCF_000317375.1 Microtus ochrogaster | reverse complement strand
CTAGGAAATGCAAGCAACCAAGATGTACTCCAGGGGTGAGCAGACAATGAAAATGTGTTGCAGATATACATGGACTATTAGCTGTTAAGAATAAAATTGTAATGTTGGCTGTGAGTTTGTCATATTTAGCTTTTATTATGTTGAGGTACATTCCTTCAAGACCTGGCTGGCCTACAAGTTACTATGGAGACCTAGTTGGCCTCCCAATTTGCAGGAAACCACCTGCTTCTGTCTCTTAGTGGTGCATAAAAAATGTAGGCCACCATACCTAACTTCATATAAACCTTTTTCTCAAATAGTCTACCCCAGGTATTTCACAGGAATAAAAATACACGGTAACTTGATTAAAGATAAGCAAAATTAGCGTTCAGTTTTTCAGTTCAATTAATCACAACCTATGTTCAAATTGTCAGAGGTACCTTATAGCTAAACCTCAGTCAGTATAGACACAGAAGGTATCTATCACTATGTAAAACTCTATCAAAAACAATACTTCCATAGACAGCTTCCATTAAGGATAGACATTTTAAGAGCTATTATAAAAATGAAGGATTTGTGAGATGAAATTAATTGCTTTCAATGAAAAAACTGTTAGGTAAAAGTACGATTTGGTGAATTTTCCTCAAGCAGTCTGTGCTGGTGTGTGAAATCAAATCATAGCATTCTAGAATACCCTGCTACTTAGAGTATTCTTTTTATAGACATGAAAAATTTTACTAATGTTTTGATAAGGTAAATTGAATAGCAAAATTAAAAAACTCCATTAAGTATCAGAACACAGAATAATTAAGTCAGATTAAAAATATGAGGTTCACAACTATATCTAGAAGGTTGCACACACATAGAACTGAGGGTTTTTTTTTTTTTGTAAAATGTGTGCTGTACAGATAAGGTGTCTAACTCTGTTTTTCTGTTTTTTCAGGCTCTTTTCACAACATTGGATTGTATTCAAAAGCAAAGGCAGCAAGTTCACTTGTATTTATCAGAGGACAGAGTTCAAATCTCTTTTGAAAATGGAAGATCTTATTTCAGTCAGTTGGCATATACTCACAGAAATCATATTGAGTGTTGAATCTTTTGGTAGATTCTTAATAGAGGGAATGCTAGCAGGGAGGAGGAGTGCCTTGGGTGGTCGGGACAGGTTATTGTGGATAACTGGAAATAATTTAAGAGAAGGAAAAAGAATAGGAGGAAACACCCAGAACTACAAACAACTGTATCTTGCTGCTCTGTGATAGAAATTCCCTGCATGCATTATGAGAGACGGTAAGCAGATGTGCAGAGGAAACCTGCCTGCCTTTGATGTGAGTCCTAATCAGAGAGAAAAGCAGAAAATCCTCTCTGAATGTGGACCACATTTCATCACAGTGGAACACGTTTTCTATAATTAATTGAAGACAACGTGTGACTCTTTTCAAAGTTACCTGTGGAACTTAGAGAAACAGAATCCATGAATGCTGTAGAGGAATGATTCATTTAAGGATGCAATTAAAGGTGGGCTGAAAACCCGTCTGGGAGGGCTTGCACTCTGGCTCAGGGGCAGGTTAGTTATTCAGCCTGGGACTTGTGGTTCTCAGTCAGTCTGTAACACTGCCCTCACCCACAATATCCAGTTCATGGAACTGACCTAAAGCATTCTAAGAAGGCTGTATTTGAAGTATATTTTTATAGCTCATACATAATCCATCTTTTAAACAATTCTACAAGGGGTGGAATGAATGCATCTAAAGAACTAAAATCAGAGATGAAAAGCTACAGAATAATTTAAGAGTATGTGAGAGAGGAAGAAAGTACATTGACATGGCACTGGAAGGGTTGTGTCTGTATGAATTCTGTCAGGATTGACAGAAGAAGTGATAAGAAATGAAGATGAAAAAGTAGTTTATATTCAACAACGTAAGAACTTCTGGGAGATGGATTCTTAATATTATATTTAAATTGTACCTAAGAGGGAGTCAAAACTCTTACATTCTTGATTCTGTGATATATAAATAGAAAGACGAGAACTTGGGTAGATATTAAATACACTTAGTTAAAGTAAGAGAACACTGAATAAACTTTTAGTTTAGGTCTTAATCCTTGATTAGTTGAGAAACCACAAAGGTTGTCAGCTGTTCCTTGCTCCTCCTCCTCCTCCTCCTCCTCCTCCTCCTCCTCCTCCTTCTTCTTCTTCTTCTTCTTCTTCTTCTTGTTTTTGAGATTGCTTGTTCTTATGTCTCCCAGACTGGCCTCATATTTGCAACTCTCCTGCCTTAGCATCGGAAGGACTATGATTACATGAACATCTAACTACTGTAAAAGTTTTATATCGGGAAAATGATGGAATAAAATTTGTTTTTTTCCAAATTATGTCTCACAGTGCTATGTAGGATGACCTGAGTTAAAATAAAATGTAAACGGGGAAATTACTGCAGAGGCTAATGTAATATTCTAGAGAAATGTTGTCAAATTCTTTGAGTGAGAATTAATGGTAAAAGCATTTCTTGTGGGAGGAGAATGTCATCAGGTGGGAAACAAAGATGAGATAGGCCAAACAGGTGACTTCATATGAAAAAAAATAGTGAAAATTTGTCCAAATTACTTTAAATCTATTTTAATTTTAAAGGTAACTACTCAAGATGAATATAAGGAGCTTGACTGAAGTCAACATTTCAACTGTATCTGTGTATCATAATATCATATTTTATACTTTAAGTATGGACAATATACTAGGAATACCTAACTTTATTACTTTCATAGCTTTCTAGCCACCTAGTATGTATGTTTGCTACTCGAGCTCTCAAAGTGTCCTGTTGTGATTATTCACTTGAAAAACACTTTTAGGAATCTGCCCGCTCTTTACAGGGCAACATGATCCTATCTCCAACAAATCTTTATTGAAATCATGGTTAAATAAATAAATGAATGAGCATCTAGCCATGAGGAAGAGCATTTGGGGAGCACTGGGATTTCTAGGGGATACATAACTAAACTTTGAAGTAGGTCATGACCTTGGAATTATGTTGAAGTTTTCAGTTCTAAGATACTAACAGTGATTAGAATAACTTGAATGACTTTATTCTCAGGCTTTACATTGTCTTTTTGTAAAAAGATGGATTTGTAATTAATTTCTTTCTATGCAGCATCATTTCATAATAGGTCAACATAGAGTTTTCATAATTGACAAGAACTTTGTAGATCTTCTAGATTTTTTTTCCCCAATATAGGGCTTCTCCATGTAGCTCTGGCTGTTCAGGAACTTGCTCTGTAAACTAGGCTGGCCTCAAACTCACAGAGATCCTCCTGACTCTGCCTCTCGAGTGCTGGGATTAAAGGTGTGTGTCACCACTGCCCAGCTAGATCTTCTAGATTAAGAATGTAAATGAGCTCTTTATTCACATACCACCAGGAAACACCATTTGATAAGATACCAAGCTTAGAAAGTCACCTTTGGATGACAAAAATCTGGTGCTCACACTTAAATGTCACAATTTTTCCAGCAGGATTTGAGAATATACTCTCTTGACAAGTTGGACACAACACCTCCCAAACCTTAATCTTAGAGAAGGAATATCCCAAGAGCTGCCAGTCTCCTGTATTAGATCCCATTGCTCCTTAAAACTTCCCTTTGAGAGTAAGCAAGATGGCTCAGTAGGTGAAAGCAATTGCTTTGAAAGCCTGTCCCTCTGAGTTGCATCCCCTGGACCTAGGGCAGAAGAAAACCAACTTCAAAATTATACTCTCTTTCTTGCACCTGTGCATGGTGTGGTAGCATGTCTAGTCTCCATGTTCATTA
>NC_022020.1:36389096-36393470 GCF_000317375.1 Microtus ochrogaster | reverse complement strand
CCTTTATCTTTCATTTCTTCCCTTGGTTTGTCTCTCTGTGTTTCACTTTCTGTGTATCTTACAATTTTAAAACCTTTTCATAACATGCTCCATGAAACTTCACCTAATCATAGGTGATCTCAAGTTATAGTTTTCTCACAAGTTTGCCACTAGTCAGCTTTTTACAAGCCCTGGTTGTGTCTACTCATATGGCCAGTTCCTTCAGGAAAGGACAAACAAATGGCTACCTATGATTAATTTGTTCATGGGAGGATGTATTTGGTTGATTATGAATTCGTCAGAAAGAAATATAAATCACCTTTTCCATAGAGCTCATCTTTATTGCAGTAATTGCACTGAAGGTTAGTGAATACTGTATGGTAAATACCATGCAAGGGTTCACTCATTTTAATGATCTAGTCTTTTGCTTCAGAGAGAGCATATCCCCGAAGAATGAAATAAAACTGTTTCAACCCAGATTTTGCACTACTTGTTTCAGTGGATTGCTTCACACTAGGGAGACATAAAATAAGCACTTTTCAAAAGCAATGGTTATAAGGGAATTTTATTTTATTCTTTTGACCACATAAAATTTATTTTCCTTCCAGATTTGTTGTGGAGATTCTTTGTTTATTTAAGCTTGCCAGTCTATTTAAATTTCATGATACTGCTTGCAAGCATGACATTTATTAATATTTCACTACATTTTCTTTATTTTTGTTTTATTTATCTTTTGATGATTATGGGGTCAAAATAAGAACCCAAAACAGGTTATCTGGTGTTAACGTTGTGTAGTTCTTAAACTCTGAGAATAGCATCAAATAATAGCATATGATATATGAAGATAATAATTGACTTGGAAAGATACAGTAATGGCTTCTAGTTTTCGAAGTTTGCAATATTTAACATGTTTTTAACTATTAATGAACCTTCAGTACCTACTCTGGTGTGTGTGTGGGGCGTGTGATCTGAAATTTGTGGAGGGAGTTATATAAAGTTATTTACCACTTCACAATTATTGTAGATTCTACTCCTTAGAAACAGGTAGTGTGATTAATCTTGTAGGAAAAATTCATTACTTGAACTTATTTTAATGGGCTTTGTTTGTTTGATTTTCCTTTTGTTGAGAATGAATACTTTTTTCATTTAGTATGTCCTGTTTATGCTTACTCTTCCCTCTATCCTTCCCAATATCTTACCACCACCTCTCCCTTCTAGATTCACTCCATTTCTGCCCCTCATTACAAAAGAATAGGTTTCTAAGAGGTAGCAATCAAACATGACAAAATAAAGTATAATAAGATGAAGCAAGAACTATCATTTTGAAGTTGGACATTTTTTCTTTCCAAGCAGTTCCATCCTTACTTCCTTGGCTCCTCCTGTTTACCTAACCTCTCTGGGTCTACAAATTATAGCTCGGTTATTTATTTAACAGCCACTCATAAATGAATACATACAACATTTATCTTCCTGGGTCTGGGTTACCTCACTCAGGATGACTTTCTCTAGTTACATCCATTTGATTGCAAGTTTCTTGATGTCTTCATTATAACTGCTGAGCAATATTCAATTATGTAAACGTACCACATTTTCTTCATATATCCTTCAGTTGAGGGACATTGGGATTGTTTCCAGTTCCTGGCAATTATAAATAAAGGCGCAATGAACATGGTTGAGCAAGTGTCCTTGTGATGGAATAGAGCATCTATTGTGTATAATATATTTGGGTCTTGAGGTAGATCCATTCCTAACTTTCTGAGGAACTGTCATATTGATTTCCCCAGTGCTGTGCAAGTTTGCACTTCCACCAGCAGTTTAGGAGTGTTCCCCTTGCACTACATCCTCACCAGCATGAGCTCTCACTTCTGCTATTGATCTTAGCCATTCTCACAGGTGTAAGAATCTCAAAGTAGTTTTGATTGGATTTCTCAGATGGTTAAGGATATTGAACACTTTCTAAAGTGTTTCTCAGTCATTTGCTATTTCTCTATTGAGAATTCTTTTTATGTCTGTATCCCCTTTTAAAATTGGGGTTTTTTGATAACTAGTTTCTTGAGTTCTTAATATATTTTGGATTTTAGTCTTCTATTAGAGGTAGAGTTGTCAAAAATCTTTTCTCATTCTGCAGGCAGCTGTTTTGTTCAGTTGGCAGTGTCCTTAGCTTTATTGAAGCTTTTCAGTTTCATGGGTTCTTATTTATTAATTGTTCAATTTAGTGCCTGCTTTATTGATGTTCTGCTCAGAAAGTTATCTCCTATGCCAATGCATTCAATTTTTCCCCCACTCTCTCTTCTATCCCATTCAGTGTGTTTGGTTTTATGTTGAGGTTTTTGACTTATTTGGAGCTGAGTTTTTGCGCAGGGTGGTAGTTATGGGTCTCTTAGCCTTCCTCTACATACAGACATCCACCTTGGCCAGCACCATTTGTTGACGATACTGTCTTTTTTCCAATGGATATTTCTGGCATCTTTATGAAAACTCAGGTGTCCGTAGGTGTGTGGATTTATGTCTTGGTCCTCAGTTGAATTTTGTTGATCAATATATCTTTTTCTATGCCAGTATTATGCAGGTTTTTATAACGATAGCTCTGTAGTCCAACTGGAAACCAGGAATGCTGATACCTCCAGAAGTTCTTTATTGTTCAGGATTGTTTTAGCTATCCTGGATTTTTTGTTTTTCTATATGAAACTTAGAACTTTTCTTTCAAGGACTGTAAAGAATTGTGTTGGAATTTAATAGTGATTGCATTGAATCTGTAGATTGTCTTTTTTAAGATAGCTATCTTCACCATGGATGCATAATTAGGGGATATTTTTCAATCTTCTGATATTTCTTCATTTTTTCTTCAAATACTTGAAATTTTTATCATACAGTCTTTCACTTGCTTGGTTAGAGTTACCCAAGACAATATCTATACTTATATTATATAGACAAACTTATATCTATACTTATATTTGAGACTGTTATCAAAGGTGTTGTTTCCCTAATTTCTTTCTCAGTTCATTTGTCATTTGTATATAAGAGGGCTTCAGCATTTTGGTTAATCTTCTCTTCAGCTACTTTGCTGAAAGTGTTTATCAGCTGTAGGAGTTCCCTGGTGTAATTTTTTTAGGGTTGCTTATATACACTATCATATCATCTGCAAATAATGATACTTTGACTTTTTCTATTCTAAATTGTAAGCCCTTGATCTCCTTCAGCAGTCTTATTACTCTATCTAAAACTTCAAGTAAGCCGGGCGGTGGTGGCGCACGCCTTTAATCCCAGCACTTGGTAGGCAGAGGCAGGTGGATCTCTGTGAGTTCGAGACCAGCCTGGTCTACAAGACCTAGTTCCAGGACAGGCTCCAAAGCCACAGAGAAACCCTGTCTTGAAAAACCAAAACAAACAAACAAACAAACAAAAAAAAAGCAAAAAAAAAAACTTCAAGTAATATATGGAGAGAGTGGACAACCTTTTTCTGTTCCTGGTTTTAGTGGCACTTCTTTTGGTTTTTCTACATTTAATTTAATATTGGCTATTAGATCTGTCAATTACCTATATTGTGTATAGGTATGTCCCTTGTATCCCTTATCTCTCCAGGACTTTTATCAAGAAAGGGGTGTTGGATTTTGTCAAAGGCCTTTCAGCATCTAATGAAATGATCGTGTCTTTTTTCCTTTGTTTATTTACATGGTAGATGACATACTGGTTTTTGTATATTAAGTCATTCCTGCATCTCTGGAATGAAGCATACTTAATCAAGGTGGATGATCTTCTTAATATGTTCTTGTATTTTATTTGCAAGTGTTTTATTAAGCATTTTACATCTATCTTTTTAAGGGAAATTAGTCTGTAATTCTTTTTATTTGTTGTACATTTATGTGTTAACCGAGTTCCCACAGCCATTAAGTCCCAAAGAAACACACAGAGGCGTACATTAATTATAAATTGGTTGGCCTATTAGCTCAGGGTTTTTATATTAACTCTTATAACTTACATTAGCCAATAATTCTTGTCTGTGTTAGCCATGTGGCTTGGTACCTTTATCTGTAAGACATTCTCATCTTGCTTCCTCTGCAGCTAGGTCACGACTGCTGACTGACTCTTTCTTCTTCCCAGAATTCTCCTGTTCTGCGTGCCCTGCCTTTACTTCCTACCTGGGTGCCCCACCTCTACTTTCTGCCTGGCTACTGGTCAATCAGCATTTTATTAAAATACAAATAACAAATCTTTACAGGATGCAAGATTATTGTCCCACATCATTTATGTGGTTTTGGTATCAGGGTAACTGGCCTCATAAAGCAATTTGGGTCATATTACTTCTCTTTCTACTCTATAGAATAACTTGAGGAGTATTAGTATTAACTCTTCTTTTGGTAGCATTCTGATCTAAAATTATCTGGCCCTGATCAT
>NC_022020.1:36368938-36388726 GCF_000317375.1 Microtus ochrogaster | reverse complement strand
ATCTATTCTATTTATCTATTTTTGGTTGTGTGACATTTAATAACTACTTCCACTTTACCAAGGGTTATAAATTTATTTATTTTTTATATGATCCTAATTTAAATTTGGTAAGTGGTACCTATGGAGAAAAATTTCCATTTCTTTTAAATTTTCCAATTTGGTGGAGTATAGGTTTTTGAAGTATGTCCTTAGGGTTTTCTGCATTTTCTCTGTGTCTATTATGTCTCCTTTTTGTTTCTGATTTTCTTAATTTTGATATTGTCTTTCCATCTTTTAGCTAATCTGGATAAGGGTTTGTCTATCTTGTTGATTGTTTCAAAGAACCAACTCTTTGTTTCATTGATTCCTTGAATTGTTCTCTTTGTTTCTAGTTTATTACTTTCAGACCTCAGTATGATCATTTCCTTCGGTCTACTTATTTTTGGTGTGATTACTTTTTTTTTGTTCTAGAGCTTTCGGCTATGTTCTTAAGTTGATGGTATTAGACTTCTTCAATTTTTTTAATGTTGTCACTTAATCTCATGATTATTCCTCAGTATCACTTTCATTGTGCCCCATAAGTTTTGGTATACTGTGTAGTAATTTTCATTGAATTCTGGGAAGTCTTTAGTTTCTTTATTTCTATCTTGACCTATTTTAATTCAGTAGTTAGTTGTTTAATTCCTATGATTCTGTAAACTTTCTGTTGTTATTTTTATCTAGCTTTAGTCTAAGGTTATCTGATAGAATTCAGTGAGCTATTTCAATTTTCTTGTATCTGTTGAGAGTTGCTTTGTTTCTGAGTATTTTATCAGTTTTGGAAAAAGTTCCATGAGTTGCTCAAAAGAAGGCATTTTTGTGTTTGAATGAAATTTTTTATAAATACTTATTAGATCTATTTGGTTTATAATATCTGTTAGCTCCAGTATTTCTCTGTTTAGGTTTTTTCCCCCTGAATGACATATCCATTCCTTAGAATGGGATATTAAAGTCTCCCACTATCAGTGTGTGAGTGTCAACATGCGATTGCAGCTGTAGGAGTGTTTCTTTAACAAACTTGGATGCCCTTATGTTTTGGGCATAGATATTAAGAATTGAAATGTTATCTTTGTGGATTTTTCCTTTGATTAGTATATAGTGTCCTTCTCTATCTCTTTTGGTTAGTTTTGTTTTGGAGTCTAGTTTGTTGGACAGTAAAATGGCTATGTCAGCTTGCTTCTTATGCCCATTTGTTTGGAATATCTTTTTCCAGCTCTTTACTGTAAAGTAGTGTTTATCCTTGATGTTGAGGTGTGTTTCTTGGATGCATCAGAAGGTGAAATCCTCTTTTCATATACATTCTCTTATTCTCTGTGTTTTTATTGGGGAATTGTGACTGTTGATATTGAGAGACACCAATGTCTGATGATTGTTGACGCCTGTTATTTTCCTGTTGTTTTTGACGGTGGTAGTAGTGGTGATGCTGGTGGTGGTTGGGGTGGTTTGTGTTTATGTGTGTTTCCCTTTTTAGATTTGGCTGGTGGTTGTGACTTTTAAAATGAAGTAAATTCTAAGAAAATTTATAGGTTCACACTATTTTTTATAAATATTGAAGAAATATAGAAAGTTTAGATTGAAGAGGACTGAAAAAGTAAAACTTGAGGGTATAACTTTGGATCTAAATTTCTACTGGAAATAAGCATGCTCAGAAATTGGATCAACTGCCAAGTACTTGTCATGGTTAGTAAGAGATATCTTAGAGGGAATAGCTTATTACACAGAGGGTAGAGTCATGAGTCATATAGAATATTTTTTAGGTTTGAGTTTTAACCAAAGAACTTTCTATCACTGCCTCACCATACTTAAAAATTCCTAGTGAGTAGTTAAACTGATAAACTCTGTGCCTTCTTTCTCTCATCTTGAACAGAAATATTTATAACATTTATCCTATAATGTTATCCCTCTGTTGTTTATTATGGATGTCTGTGTAGACATCTGATCTCTTTAGTTCTTTATTTATGCAAATCTATGGCTAAGAATTATACTTAAGGATCTTTATCCTAGGGTCCTCATTTATACAAAATCTTCATTTGTGTACTTCTGAACTTTGATCTGATGTTATAATAGAGATACATACTTCAGAATACATTAAAGAATGTAAAACACGTGGTTCTCACTTTATGCATTCTTTTATGATTCTTCCTGGATTGTTCACCATGGGGGAAGACAAGTGCTGTCCAATGGATGGTCCCAGATGGTATGAGATCATTCTGGCAATAATGTTTCTTTGTGAACATATCCCAAGACCACAGTCAAGATATTGGCCTGAGTTTCAGTGTCAGCTGAAGACTTAATTTAGGATATTCTTGAGGGAACACTTTCATGCACTGATGCATCCCTAGCTCTGAGGTACTAGTGAGATAAGTCACCCATCACTAAGATAAGATCAGGGATTAGTTTATAAATATGTCATGAGACAACTAGTGTGGATATCAGTGCCAATTGTTTAAATGATTAACTGTGAACATATTTCTATTACTAAATGTAAGAAAATCATCTTTTTCTTTTCTTGGCATAAGGAGATATTAAGAGACCTTGCCCAATTGTATTGGAAATCATGGTTTGTCTGAAATGAAAGGGAATTATAACAACTATCATATTGTTTCCTTTGACCTGAAAATAGCATACTAAATACTAGAATACTTGGATGTTCCTGTTCTTGGTCCAGGGAATTATATGTATCAAAAACCTTCAGTGTTTTGTTAAGAGCGAAAAAGGAACAGAAGAAACACTTGAAGACTGAATTACAAGACTAAATAGTGATTGGTATGGTTAGACATCTCACTGTGGTGTCATAGAGTTGTTTCCAATTTCCCTTTACTGAAAGGGCATAAGAAACAGAATCAGTGGACAGCATTTATTGGGTTTGGCACTCCTCATAATGCCTGAAGCTGGAAGAGTTATTCTTACTCATTAAGCTGTACATGAAACACTCATGGATGTTTGCCCTATGTCTCTTTAAATCTAATAACTCCAGGTAGGTAGTGGCTAATTATCAGGGTGTTATATACCAAACACTTTTATTTCTTTGCATCTTACTTCTTCTTGTACAACCTTGAATGTTCGATGCTTCATATCTTGTTCTCTATATGCTGAGACTATTATTTCCATTAATACTTGAGTCAGTTATTAGAGGAAGAAAAATACTTTCCCTTGACAGAGAACTCATCCATTTGCCATAATTATCTTCCTAAAGTTAATGCTCAGGAGTTGCCACTTCTGTGAGTGAGATGCTGCTTTTTGCAAGAGTAGCCTAAGAAAGTAATTTTGGGATAGATTTCTGTGTATCCAGAGTGATCTCAGAAGAACAGTTCCCACTCAGTAGTTAGTGTTCATTTTCTTGTTCATGACCTGGGGTTATGCTCAAGTGGTCTGTACTTTTACTCTGGGCCCTCCTTAGGAAGTATGAGTTTGTTGGCACGCAATATGCAACAGACTGAGGTCTTTGAAGAGGGCAGATACTTTTGCTTCTGTTTCCTTCTAGTGATGTTCAGCAGTTCATGCCAAAAACATATGCTTCATGTCAGACTGTGAAATACTATCTTCTAGTTGTACATAGAGAAATTATTAGGTGCAACCTAAATTCGGATCCTGAAGCTTTCAAAATTTAAGATAATAAAATACCCTCCTAAAATAGGATTAAGTTAAAGTTTACTTTAAAACACACAAGTGGAAAACTCATGGTGATCAGACATTCATTTTACAAGGACACTCTCCCTTTAATGAGTTAAAGTTGTACTAAAATAAGACAGAAAGGCTGTACTTTCAGTGACAAGCAAAATGAATGTTAAAAATATAGAAATATAGAAGGGCATTTATAACCTCTTGAGTCAGACACATATGGCAAGTAATACTTGCAATGCAAATATTTTGAAAATGTCTCCTCTTTTCCCCCTGCTGTTGTGTAAATGATACTTAAAGTTTAGTAGCTATCAGAAGTCTGCGGAAATTTTGCCAAGCAGGAAATACTCAGCTTCGCCTGGACAAAGAAAGTGCTTTAAACACACATTTATTTAAAGATTTGGGTAGTAAGGAATAAACACACAGAATGAATCTTAAGCCACGTACATGACTGGATTAAGAGGTTCCTTGTTATTTTCTATTGTCATCATGTAAATTATAGTCAAAATTCATATTGAATGTCAACAATGCTCAGAAACCTTAGGTGTCATAGCATGGAAAGTTGTTAATGTTGCAGTTTCTAGTATGCCATAGATTAACAAATATGCAGTTGCATGGCTCATAGATTTTACAGCTAGTTGCTCTGAAGGAAATACTTTCAAAATATATAATGCTGTGATCATCAGTCTAGAAAGCTAGAAAATTTTTGCAGATTAGTATTTTTGTTTTTAAACTTGTTTTGCAAGTTTTTGCAACATGTGCAAATTTTGCATGATTTTAAGATTGTTGCAATCTTGTGTTAACGAGAGAGGAATTCTATGGCTTTGTTTCTTTGTTGCAATTTCTAAGGCAAGAGCCAAATAACGTTTAATAGCATGTATATTTAACAAAATGCATCTCCTCATGTTTTTATGTATTCAAAAATGAGGATTAAGTGAAAATTATAATTTTCATCATTAACAAATTAAATAATTTATATTTTAAATAACAGTATTAATATCAAACTATTAAACACTATTCTTTATGTAGAATGTAATACATTTAATTCTCCAGTGATTCAATATATATATATATATATATATGTTATAAAAAGAATAAAAGTATTTAGGATGAATCTGATCTTATAAACTGATAACTAACAAAAGGTTTGTAAAGGAAACACTAGAATAGTAGGGTGTTGAGAATTTAAGTTTCAGACAGTTTCAGAAATAGTGCATAACTTTTGAGCTAAATATTTAAATTTCATCTTTTGTAGCAAATTAACCAATGGGAACAATGCAAATTATTGGGAATACTGTATTTCACTGGTTTGTTTAGGAAATTTCTATATGTCTGGGCATGATATTTGTTTCTATTTCAAAAGAAATTTCTCTAGAAAGCATGACTTTGTAGATGGACTTTCTGCATTAATATGCAACTTATTTCTAAGTTCATGTATCCATGTTTTCCACTAGTGAAATATATATTGGCCTGCCTCTAAGAGAGAAACAAAACCTTGCTTTCTCAGAAATATACCTCTCTTGAAATAGGTATCAAATCTGCTAATGCTAATACCTTACGGTGCCAGTAAATTATGGAACGAAGGCTAGGCTCTCCTCCTGTGCACTCTAGTCCTTCAGATTCTGTTTTGTCCCACGCAGCCCACATGTGGTGCCTCTTGCTCACCGAATGCTATTGAAACTCAGTGAAGGGCTGTACCGGAGAGAGCAACACCAGATTAATGTGCCAGTAATTGCTCGTCGGCAGCTGACATGAAAATAAATGGACTGACAGTGGGTGTCAGTTACCTCCAGCTAAAGAGGCGTTTGGGGGAAGTATTACAACTGGATGACACCTGCAAGCGTTCAGCTCTGTCAAACTAGCAACGAACAAAACCCCCACCAATTGTCTCTGGGTCTATGGAAAAATGCTTTCTGTTCACACCACTTTGACAGTGATGGGTTCATGCCATTTTTTTTTTCTTGTGTTTGGGAAGTTTTTGACTAGTGATGCTTTTCTACATTTGAATAAAATGTGTCCATATTTGGTTCACAGTTTGAGGTATTAAGAATATATCTTTAATCCCAGCACTTGGGAAGCAGAGGCAGGTGGATCCCTGTGAGTTCAAGGCCAGCCTGGTCTACAAGAGCTAGTTCCAGAACAGGCTTGATAGCTACAGTGAAACCCTCTCTCTAATAAATAAATAAATAAATAAATAAATAAATAAATAAATAAATAAATAATATTCTTGAGACACTGACCTTAAATTGATAATTATTATAACTCCTTAAAACCTTATATACGCTGGGGGTAATACATAATGAGAGGTATAGTTTCTTTCAAATAAATACAAAACTAACTCATGATCCAATGTAAATGTCTGTTGAGTTTCACTGGGTTCATTCTCCTTCTTATTAATCCCTTTCTTCCCTTTTCCTACTTCACCTCCCACTTGCTAGATAAGTGCTTTATTATGGAGCTCCATTTGCAACCTGTCTAACTGTTTTTTATCAACACCATCCTTGTATCATCTAATTCAAATGATTATGTTAATGTAGAAGAGTAAATTTTTTAAAAGAAACTATTCCTTCATAAATTTGTCTTTGTGCTTTGGGTAGAGATAATGCTACATATATGAAAGTAGAGCTACAGAAGCAGGTTTCACAATCTCTCAAGAATTGGAAGAAAACAGATGAAAGGAAAAATTGATAAGGAGTTTTCCTATATGAAGACACGTTATCAGGATTAGAAAGACAAAGAGTTTATGTGATTAATCAGATTCTCTAGCCAAATGATGCTGTATCTAGGAGAGGTATGACCTGGTATGCAGTATAGACTCTAGGAAGATCAAGATATAGAGTAATATAATTTGGCATGAAGCCAAAACTAGTATTAGTCTAACTTGAAAGTTATTAATGAGTAGGCTTTGTACAAACAGCTCCAGAGAAAGAACATCCAAGAGATGTAAGTGGACAAGGAAGTGCAAGAGGCCTTTCAGCACAGTAGGATCTCAAGTAACTTACTGGCATAATGGGCTGTGGACAAAGCCCTGTTTGGCATCAGTGTCCAGTCACTCTTGTGTGTTTCAGTGGAAAAACCAAGCATCCTTGTGGTTATCATTACCAGATCATTGCAACTTTTGGTAAGGAGATTTCTAGGGTAAAATTTCCTTTAATATCATGTAAAAAAGGGAAGCACTGACAAGTTTTATTTCTTGAAATATTTGAAGGTGGGTAGCCTTTATACATTTGCAAAGATAACATTTTAATTACCCTTTTCTTGAGTGCTTATATTTACATTTTCAGGTGCAGTTATTGTAAAATTTAGCTAATATAATTTTAATTTTCTTAAACATATGTAGTGATCTATTATGGTATTGGTAATAAAGGTAGTTAATCAAGCATTTATTCATTAGTAGACTTTTTGATTGATTGGAACAGGGGGCGTGCTAGTGTTACAGAACTCATGCAAAGGCAGAAGACTGCCTTTGGAATGGGCCCTCTACTTCTACTATAACAGGCTCAGGGACTGAACTCAGGCCATTAGGCTTCACAGCAAACTGCACTGTCTCACATATTTTTATTTACTGTTTATCTAGTGTGTATCAGATGCTGTTCCCAGTGTTAGAAATAAAGAAGCAAGAAAGGTTTCTTTTTGCAGCAACAGAAAGCACCAAACCAGGGGCATGGTGATGACAGGGACATCAAATGACTCAACTAATTCCCCTTACCTAGAGGTGTGAGAAGGTAAGCAGCATCTGTTGCATGTGTCTTTTGTGCTTCTGCTCACCAGTTCATATTGTATTAAAATACTAGCTCCAAGTAATGAAGCATTAACAAGCATTGTAAGGACTGTGCTAAAATATCCCTAGTGACATAAGAACTAGAGGTCCAAAGTTACAACTTCCTTGACCTCTCTTTAGACAAGTGGACTTTCTACACTTGGTAGAACACTTTTATCACATTCCTGTATTTGTTCTTCTTCTTTTCTATGAACAAAGAGGCAAAGAGACATTCACCTCTGTGAAATATCTTGGGAACAATTCTCATTTTCAAGCTTAGGTCTAAGAAGAAATGTACCAGGTGGATAGAGACTTTGTAATTGACTCTTATTGGGTCTAGTCATCAATCCTACAGGCAGAGGACATTCCTAGCTCCTGGCAGAAAGAGCCTAAAATGACAGACAGGCAAGAGCAGCTATCATATGTAATTCTAGTAAAGACTTTACGGAGGAAAACACAACAGTGCTTGCTTTTTAAAGGCAAAATGTACTCCAAAGATGTTAAATAAGCTTAGTCAATCTGGAAAGGCAGAGTCAAACCTGGTTCTGGCTGCTAGAAATCTAGGGCTCTTTATACTGCGTCATTCTATCACAGATATCTTTACTGTATACTATCTTTATCATGCTTGCAATATAGAGGCTCCTAAGTAAACCTGAATGTTTAATTCATGAATATAAAATTATATGTGGCTAGAATAACTCAAAATAATCTATTCCATTCTCACCCAGAATTCAAATTTAAATATACATTAGTTTTAGAAATTTTAGATTCGCTAGCTGTATAAATAAGTATATGAAAATACTCAAGGAATTATGAATAGAATAACACAAATATAACTATTCCAGTTCTCGTGTAAAAATACTATTTCAATTCTCTACTTGGAGTATTCTTTTTTAATCTTTAAATTACCAAAATAAATTGATTTTAACAACATGATATAGCTAGATGCACTTATGGCATATAGAGGGGGAACTTTCCTGTTGAGATGTCTTCTAACAGTCTATGTGGAGGTTTCATGTTGCCATTAGGATGGTCATCACACTCTGAGTGTCAGTGGATATCTGTTTGCTCTCATTGGCTGGCAGCTGCATCTTCTCAGTGGCTCTTCGTGAGGATCAGATGTACTAATTGTTAACTATAAGATATCATGTATAGTATCTCAGTATATGCCTTTAAGCAGACATGATCCTGAGGGGTACTTCACTAATTTGCCGAGCCACATGACTTAGATGAATGTCCTCTTCCTTGCTGACCTGGAACTCCCACTAGCAGTAATAAGAGAGGAGGGGTAGAATGGGAACAATATGCCAGATTGGAATCTGTTTTGGACTCCCTCTGGGCATCCAAGCAAAGTTTATTTTTCCATGCTTTCCTTTCATATATTTTATCACGTGTCGACATTATTTTCTCTGTAGAACTAGACAGTAGATAAAATAGGATTTGGGGACCATATAGTATTGTTGTCATTGCTATTATTGTAGCACAAAAACAGTTACAGGCAACAAGAAAAAAAGTAGATGCATGTGTGTTCCAATAAATATTTGTGAAAATACAGTAGTTTGATAACTTTTAGCATTACTCATATTGTTATCAATATGTACATATCAGTACATAGCAGTGTTGTGTATATGAATGGCTTTGAGATCTGTATCTACATCATGAAAGATTGAGAAGGGACCACGGTGTGACACACGGAAGGCAAACATAATGCTTGCAAGTTTAAAGGACAGACTTCAAGGAGCTAGAAAAGCAGATCTATGCCAAGACTGAAGGACTTGTAAAGGAAAGGCAGAGAATGGAGTAACAAAGAAAACAGGCAGAAGAAGGGAACCATCTTCGGTAAGACCGTCATCACTTACACTGCAATACTAGAAAGGAGTTTGGGTCAGATTGCATAGAGCTCTGAGTGTTAGATCAGTGAGTGTGCGTTTTGATTTTCAGCATTTGGGAAATGGCAGAGTCTTAGCTCATTTGCAACTGATGGAGTAAAATGCCACAATTGGAGCAACTTGATGAAGGGAGGGTTTATTTGGCTTCCACTAATAGGTTTTAGTCTAAGTTTGTAGGGAAGACAGACAGCAGGGATGAAAGCAGCAGGTCTTTACATCCACAGTCAGTGACAGAAAGCAGTAAATTAGGACACACTTGTGCCCCTTTCCCTCGCCCTTCCTCACAGTTCCTGGTCCCTTAACCAGGCAATGGTCCTGCCCACAATCTAGAAGGCTCTCACTACATTGTTTAAAAGAACCAAGAGAATCCCTCACAGGCATTCTCAGAGACCGATCTTAATTCCTTGCAAGTGTGCCTAAAAGCTTGCATCCTTGGTTCTAGTGAACATTTACTGCTGGTCATTATAGTCTTGGAAACTGAAGAAAAGTGATGTGATTTTTATACTAAGAAGATAAATGTGCTGGATACTTAACGTTAGTTTGAGACCAGTGCTAGTGGAACAGTGACTAGAGGGGACAATTGGAAAAGACCAAATGAATGAATTAAAGACAGATCAACATTTTGGAAGGTAGAAATTAGAATGTATATATTGTATATTCTATAATACAATAGACATAAAATATTTCTACATATGTATAGATACATTTTTAAAAGAACAAATAAAAAGGAGTGGATATAAAATATAACTAAACATCACAATGATCACATATTTAAAAAAAAAAGGAACAGCTCATCCAAGAATGGACAAGACTAGAAAACTAGGAGACAAGAAAGAATATTTAAAAGAGAAAGGGAGGTCAAACAGTTAGGCAAATTTCTAAAGAGATGCGGTCAATTTAGCCTTGAGTGTATGACTCAAAATACAGGCAGGAAGGCTTGACTGTAGTGGCATAACATTGTCTCTTCGTGTGGAGATTTCCTTGTTATCAAGGGTTGCATGAACAGAATATATGCCTGAAATTGCTGGGCTCTTTTATACTAAGTTCCCAGATCACCAGCTGGCCAGCCAGAGTCTCAAGGCCCAGCTGGCAGACAAGCAACCACATCCCCACCTGATGTGGTTTCACTCAGAGGGGGCTAACCATCCAGGAGCCTCATTGCCTGGGCTGGGGAAAGACAGCCCAGGCTCCTCGCAGCATGGAGCAGGTGGGCCTCGTTATGATAAGGCAATATGTGATGGAGAAATGGTAGATAAGGAAAGACTGAATGGTTTATGTACTGTAGAAAGCTGCAGAAAGGAAGAAATGAAGATGATGAGGAGTGGGCTGATGTTAGAGATCTTCTCACCACCTGGGGCTATGGTGATGTACCCACCAGGATATTGCCAAGGACGATGTCCCTGTCCCTGGTCCTACAGTAGCCAGTTTCTGTGTTGATGTCCTTGGCTCCTTTGCCATGGCTATCACGTGCCACGCTGGTTCCAGTGGTCTCACCCACCTCCTGGGGCCATGCTGCTGCTGGGGCCATGCCGATTTGTGTGGCCTTAGCTGCCACCTGGAACCATGGTGACAAACAGGCCCACACTGCTGCCGAGGACCATCTCTGGGCCCATGGTCTTACCTCAGCTGAGGTTATGTTGATGCCCTTGGCCCATGTTGCCACCAAAGGCCACGTGAAGCCTCAGATCTGGGCCGCAGTCTGTGGTTTTGGTGTCCAGGGAACAGGTTGCTGCCAGAGCCATCCTGATCTGAGTCTCCAGGGCTACCACCTGGCATTAAGATGTTGACCAGTCTGAGCTGCTGCCTGGGGCCATGTTTGCCGGGTGTCTGTTGAAGTCTGTGCCCCAGGTTGCCACTAGGGACCACGCAGAAGCCCAGGTTCTGGGCTGGAGCCTGTGGCTTGTTTGAAGTCTGGGGGCCATGCCACAGCAGGGGCCATACAGATCTGTGTGGCCTGTGCTGCCACTCAGAGACATGGTATGTTCTGGGGCCAGGTTGCTCATGAGGACCATATCTGGATCAGTGGCCCTATAGTGGTCAGGGCCTAGATTGACGTATGTGGCCCCTTTAGCTACTGAGAGCCATGAGCATGCCCAGTCTCAGATCAGTTGCCTGAATCCAGGACGGTGTTCAAGGGCCAGAATGCATCCAAATCTGAGAGGCCTGTGCTGCTACTCATTGCCATGGTGACATCTGGGTCAGAACTACAGTTGCAGGCCAGGTCTGGGTTCATGGTCCTACTGCAGCTAGCGTCTGCGCTGATATCTGAGGCTCCTGTTACCATTGAACGTCATGCAGACACCTGAGATGGGGGCAATGTTGGTGTCTGACAGACATACTGCTGCTGGGGCAGTGGTAATATTAAGATCCAGCTGCTGCCGAGAACCATGTCTGGGTCTGTGGTCCTACCGCAGCTGTCATCTGTGTTTAAGTACGAGTCCAGTATTGCTGCCAAAGGTCACATAGAAACCGAGGGTTGGGGCAGCAACCTGAGGCTTTGGTGGTGTCCAGTAGCCATGCGGCCATCAGAATCATCCCACCCTGAGTGTCCATTGCTTCCGCCCAGAACCAGGATGTTACCTCACCCAAGCTGCTGCAGACAGCCATGTCTGGCTTCATGGTCCAGCTGCAACTGGGGTTTGTGTTGATATCTGTGCCCTATGTCATCTCAGAGGGCTCATAGAAACTATGAGAGATGAAATCAGAGGGCCATGCTGGCCAGCCCCGCCTTTTGCTGGCCCTGGGAAAGCCAGCCTTGCCTCTTGCTGAACACTGTAGAAAAAGAGCTGCCTTTGCTCTCAGGAGAGATGGCCTCAACCTTCACAAGTGACAGTGAGCTGATCCTGAAAACATGGGTATAGGAGAGCTGACCTAGGCTGAGGCAGGTGGCCACAGTGACACGGACTGACCAGCTCAGCTACCACCCAGGCCCACAGCCTGGCCATGGGTTGACCCACCCTAGCAACTACTCCATCTAGGACCCGCTGGAGCTCATGAAGGGACTGTTCCTATGGAACGATACTCACAGGACTTCAAAGCCTCAGGGTGGCCACAGGATATTCCAGGGAGAGGATCCAGTGATAGTGATGCACCAGAAACCAGAGGCCTTGAACCAGACCAGTGACCCATTGCAATGAACATTTGCTAGTAAAGCTGATAGGACAAAAGGGTGTACTACATAACACACCGAGACTCCCAGTGCCACCAGGAGGAATGAAGAGGTCTTGGAGAGGCAAGAAAGAAGAGAAGCAAAGAGTTTTTTTCTTTATTTAGTTTGTTTTCATCTTGTCTTTTTTTTTTTTGCTTGCTTGCTTACTTTTTTTTTTTTCTTGGAGGGGCACTATAGAGATGAGGAAAGGACATGGGGGGATGGGGAGGCAAGCAGAATTGGGGTGCATGATGTGAAACTCCCAAAGAATCAATGAAGCTAAATTTTTTTTTAAAGTGACTTGATCATCACTTAAAAAGACAAAGTAGAAATTGTATCACCAGCCTTATGGGTCAGCAAAAGAAAAGCAACCGGTGTGTAGTTTTTACAAAAGGGGACACAAAGAGGAATAGAAGAAGAGAAGTGGCAGGGAGCTTTGCAGGTACAGCTAAGTCATGTGTTTCATGTAACACATTTTTATTAAAGTCAGTAGTCACTGTTTTAGAGATTAATGGGTGTCTCCTGGCTTAAACTGCACTACATTTCATTACAGATTGTGATCAAATTGTAAAAGCTGCATAACTCTCAATCATGTTTAATGTACTGAGGCATATGTTTTGATAAAGCACAAAAAGATTTCTAAGTCGTAGATCTCAGAGACACTACCAGACATGTGCATCAGAGACTGGGTTGAATTTTCAAAATGAAAACCTTGTTTTTAATTAGAAATCATTGATACTACCATTTGATAATCAAGTTCAATTATAAGTAATACAGACATTAATATTTGTCAAGTTTCAAAAGCCATTTCTTTTTTATTGAAAACATATTCTTCTTTCATGAATTATATCCCAACCCAGTTTGCCGTCCCAGCACTCTTCCCAGCTCCCCCTCACCTCCTCCCCTGCCCCAGCTATACTCTTCTTCCATTTCCCTTCAGAAAGAGCACGCCTCATAGAGATGACAGCCAAACATGACCAAACAAGATACAATAAGACAGTGCAAAAGCCCTCATATTGACGCTGGACAAGGTAATCCAATAGGAGGAAAAGTTCCAAGAGCAGGCAAAAGAGTCAGAAACACACCTGATCCCTACTGTTAGCAGTCCCAGAAAAATACCAAGCATTTCTTAATGAAGGTTAGTGCACAAAAAGTCAACTCATCCGTGTTTATAAAGAGATGATGAAAATTATTGCTGTTATTTGTCTTAAATGAAGCTTTTTACAAATATGAAGAAAACATACTGTTTTGAGAGCCAAGTGCAGTGGTATATGCTTGCAACACAGCAGATTAGACAGTGGAGGAAGTTTGCGATTTCAAGGCCAGCATGGAAAATAGGGTGAGATCTCCTTTAATTGATGAAGGAAGATGAGAACAAAGAAAGGAAGGTATGTCCTCACAGTTCTAAAGTGCTGAATTGTGAAGTTGAATGCAGGGAGGAATACAAAACCTGCCCAGGATTTATCTATGCAAAAAAAGAAGGTAGGAAAATTGTAAGAAACACAGGTGTTGGATGACTCCAAGGAAACAGCTTCTTCCAGACAGAGCAGGCCTGACACACTTATGGACTCACTGTGAAAGCACTCACAAGACCCACACAAGTTTAAGCCAGACAAAATCCCAGCATGGAGAAATGGAAGCAGGCACAAAGTCCCACCCCTAAAGAAGAAGCTATTTGCAACTGATAGCTGCTTGGAGAAGGAAAAGCAGGTTTTTTTCTTCAGTGGATTGACTCTAGGTATTTCAACTACACTCTATGGTAGGCTTGATGCTCTAGAGTAGTTGGAAAAAACACGAAGTTGGATTGGTAGAAAACAGGAGAACCTTGGAGAACTTGAGGAAGGTGAAGGAATTTTACCAAAATAAATGAAAATTTTAAAAAATAAAGTTGTAAAGAAAAGACGAGTTTTTGGAACTGAACTTCCCTTTATTAATATGCATTATTATTGTGAACCAAAGTGTGTATTTTAGGGAGTAACAACTGGAATAGAGTTTAATTATACTATGTAATACAGTTATGAGATTTTAATTTGCAAGTAAAATACAGAAGGTAGAAACATGTGACTAAGTACAGTACAAACTGATTTTACAGAAGCCTGAAGCAGAGGTAAGCAGATCTCTGTGAGTTCCAGGCCAACTAAGGATAAATAAAGGTAAGACCATGTCTTAGGAAAAGAAAAAAAATGAGGAGGTGGGGGAGGAGAAGGATAAGAAAGGGAAGAAATAACGATGTCAAAAATCTATAGAAATAAAAGGAAATCCATTGTTAAATTGGAGATCCATTTAATAGAGACATACATTAAAATTCCTTTGGATCTATATTCTATAAACTATGAAAATTACCACATTCTTGATGGATTAAAGTCCTTGTCAAAATAGAAGGGAGAATAAGGTTTTCTGATGAGCTTAGTGTGCAGCCTGGCAGAATCTCTAAATATTGATGAGGGAATGGCTGGTAATTCCATTCTGTGAGAAGCATCTTCTTTGATTTTTTTAAATGAAATTCATGCAGATCCCAAAGAATTCTACTAGATTAAAAAATTCAGGCATGGAACAATTAGCGCAGATATGTATAGTCCTCTCACCCGACAAAAAATACAAGATCATATCACTCAATCATCACCCAACTCATAAAATTTAGACATTCTTCAAAAGACAAAGTGTATTTCACATTTCATATTATTAGTTGAGACAAAGTCTCAATCTTTTTGGATTATCATCAGCCCAATTCTGGGTGAAATAAAATATTCAACATTTATAACTTAGAGAAGTTTGAATAAGAGCAAACCCAGATCCCTAAGATAATTTTTTGGGGAAACCTGCTAATTTTTCTTTATATATATTCAAGCTCTTAATTGAATTCTTACTTATCTTAATCAGCTATCAAAGTTAGCCATCCCATATGCAATTCAAAGAAGTTTCAGTAAAATTGAGTAATTTTTCTGGGATAAAGATTAAACTAAATTTTGAATAATATGTTGTAGTAACTTTCTATAACTATAAGCTATAACTATCTAAGCAAGTATTGGCATTATGAACCCAGAATAGGAAAGCTATTAGAAGCAAAATATTCCAAGTCAATTGTGGGTGTATTTTGCTTCTTTGAACCTATCTTCTGGTTTTGTGGAGTTCTTATTTTTAGAGGAATATTCAAAGGGAAAAATACACTTAGCAAAATAGAAACTGTTCAAATATGGATGGATGCCAGTCTTTACTAGCAGATGTGAGATGAATATGAGCAAGAAGAGAGCATGTAAATGAGGTATAGGGGAACACATGATTATTTCAAGTTAAGAAAATAATGTACAATGGTAAGGATAAAAGTGGTGAGAGATGCAAATGTGGACTGAAGTATCATGTCTCTCACAAAACAGAACAAAAAATGCATGTGGGCTTGTCAGCACAATGAAATGATGAGTAATTTCCCCCAGGGAGTCCTATTATTACAATATATAGGAAATACTATATTGTATAGTATGGTATATGACCTATACTGGATCTTCCAACCAAAGAATGTGTGCTAAAATGTATCTACCCTGTTATATCAACTATACTACAAAGCACAACTTCATTCAAGTAAACTATTGTTATGTTATATTATATTAGATTATACAACATACATATATGCATTTTATATATATATATATATATATAGAGAGAGAGAGAGAGAGAGAGAGACAGAGACAGAGACAGAGACAGAGAGTATACTATTCTGAAGACAGAAGAATAGAAGCTACAGCGCAGCTTCTGTTCATCCCTACTCTGGCTCTCACTGTTGATGTTAGCCATGTGGTGTGCAAGGACTAGAAAAGCAAGCACCCACAACAAAACAATGAACAACATTACATATGTCACACCCTGGAGAGAGTAACCCCCAGTTTAAAACTTAAGCAATTTTACACAACATAGCTGTTTATCAAATGTGGAAAATATGGTCTTTGGGCTGAGATCATGTTCAACTTCTTCAATTTTTCTTAGTGTGTCATTTGGCTGAGTGTCAGATTAATAACTACAGCCACCACTTGCAGTCTTTCAGGTAGTTATGCCAAATGTATTTACATATAAAAGTGATTGTTCTTAGCTTCTATGGGGCTATGAAAATGTACATTGCTGACTGTAACTATTAACACCAGCACTGCATTGGGGTAGAATGATTCAAAACTAAGAATAAAACTTAAAAGTCTGTTTCAGTACCCAAAGGCAAATGTTACTATTACCCCTAATTTCATAATATCTTTAGCAAATGAAGACTTTATTACTAAAATACACTGTCTTGCCGTTTTGGACAGTGGGAAACATCACTCTTTGCCTCAACCTTCTAATCATTTTACTTAGGAGAAGGCAATGAGGAAAATGACAGAGCTGATTAGGAAACTAACTGGTGCTTGAATACAAGTGGCCTCTTTCCGTGAAGAAATGGCTGCGTTAATTGCCACTGTTCAAAAAATGTCATGAAGCCAGTTAAAGTGCTTTGTGCAATTTTCCAATCACCCTTTCTGAGTATATAGTTTCTCTGTGTGTTCAAATTCTAAAAGGCTATCAGGATATATTTGCCATCTGGAAATGTATTACATGCTGTAGAAATTCCTACTGCCAGAAGCCTTTAAGTTACCCACCCACTTGGGTGTGGCCTCTTATTCTATATGTGCCAATGTAAAGTACACAACTAGCCTCTTTTCTGGCTGCGGGATTCAGTTGCTGTTTCCTGTTTCAGCAGGGGATTGTGATCTGTGAATCCACCCCTAAATAAACAACCCTCTATTATACTCAATTCTGAGCTAGTGTGGGATTTCTTTTGAGAGTCCTTCTTCAATTACATGTGAAAATATTTTTATTTTTTGATTCAGCCATGCTCTAGTCCAATTTTATGTCCTGTGTGAGAGAATTCCAAACTAATGAAGGCACCCAACTCATGAGCATTGCAATGACCCCATGAAAATGGATGCTTCATGAAGAAAAAGTTATTAAAGTTAGCATAAATTTTAAATGCTATTATCAGTATTTAAACCTCCATTTTGATTTTGTCACTTATACGTATCCTTTGACTTTTATTACCCCTAAAATTTTCAGGGATTTTTTTTATAGTATTGAGCTTATGGTATTTTTATCAACATTGTTTATTTACATAAGAAGAATAACATCTCATACATTATGTTGCCTAGTGATATAATCAAATTTATTGAGTTTTGTTTCTTCTTTGTCTTTGTAGTGGATGAGAAAGGACTTTTATCAGAAAAAGTAAGAATGATGCTTGTTTGTTAAATAATTATATAATGAGTCAACTTTTGTTAGTATTTTCAATTTTTATTATCTCCTCTATATATTTGAGAGTAGGATGGTGGCACCCTCTAAAGAGGAGAAAAAAGATGACTTTTATGGTATTGACATTAGGCAATTTATTTCTTTCATTTAGATTTGAAATGCATTAATTATATTCACAGTCAAAGTGCAACAATTGTTTTTTTTTTTTTTTTTTTTTGGTTTTTCGAGACAGGGTTTCTCTGTGGTTTTGGAGCCTGTCCTGGAACTAGCTCTTGTAAAAGTGCAGCAATTGTAAACAGGAGACCAACGTTATTTTTCCTAGAACACTGGCAACTACTATACACATATTTTACAACATAATATATCAAACTATGCATTTTTATAACTTTTGAAGTAGATAATATCATTATTGAAAACAGGCATACAATCAAATACACTGTTGTTCAAGGAGTTTTATACAAACACACATCCATAGGAATCATCCGTATGCATGTTCATAGGTATCATTTAACATTATGAGTTTATTTCTAATTTATAGTCAATAGAAACACCAAGAAAACAAACATGTTTACTGTGGAGCATTGATCAGACAGCTTTGCTAACTGTGAGGCCTAAAAGAACTGATAGGTCAGCAAGAAAGAACAGCCTACCCCTAGATAGGTAGTTGGGAGTGTATTGAGGTCATGTCTACTTGAGTGACTATGACTTCCAGACACTGATTTCTCTGTAAATTGTATTTCTGATGCTTATAACTTGCTGTTTTTATAAGAATTTAAATGTCTCTATGCATAGAGATCCTGATTTATACCCGAGTACCTATACTTTTGCAAATCATATTTAAGACCCCCCCCCAAATTCTGGTATTTCACTGCACGTGTTTTAATACAAAAGCAACTTATTTATAAACTAGCATGTGCCTGTGCCATTACTATGCATGCTTATTGGTTTCACATGCCATAAAAGCTTTTGAGAGGAAGGGTTTACACACCTTTTTTCCCCTGTCCTTGTCTTTGTCAGGGTAAACTATTTAAAGCTGATGTGGATGGTAACGAGCCCATGCTGGCTTAGTTCACAGTCTTAGGTGGAAATGTCTTGGTTTGCTAGACATGGTGCTGTTTTAATTTTGCCTATTAATGTTTACTATTTACTTGGATAAGTTGGTATAAAGTCGGGACAGAGTCTACTATACAGACCAGCCTGGCCTTGAGCATCCTGTGTAGGTGTGATTTTACATCCAAGAGCCTCTTAGCTCAGCCTTCCTAGTGCTGAGATTATAGCAATGTGCTGCCATACCTACCTGAAACTACGTTTTATTAGTGCTTTGATGAAAGTCTCATGAATGGGTGAAGGGTTTTTAGCAAGCACTTCTCCAAAAAATATATTCCTTTTCTTCAATTATCTATTGATTTGATAGTATAACTTAATTTTAAAATTTCTGTCAGTTTTCTGAGTATATATCCAAATTGATTAGAGCAGATAGTCCTTTTGCTAATGTTTTATTCAGTAATTTTATATTTATATTAGTAAGAGGCATATGCCTGTGGTTTTTCTATCTTGTAATACCTATGCTTAGTTTTGGTATTAAAATAAGCCATAAAAAGTTTGATTTTACTTTCTGGAAGAGTGTATATAATAATTGAAGAAGAATTGAGAAAAAAAATCAAAAATATCTTGAAATAAGTAGTTGGGTCATATTGAGATCCTATCCACCTTAAGTGTTTGAATAAATTCACCCAGGACTCATCCAGAAGCCTGTGCTTTCATTTGGAACAGGTTATTACATGTCAACTTAATTTCTTTACTGTATGTTAACATTCATTTCATGAAATCTGTTATGATGGCCTTTTTGCAATTGTGATGTGGGAAAATTATTGTTCTTTTTTCCCATGGGCAGCCTGAGTAGAGGTTGATCACATTTCTTGATATTTTAAAATTTTCACAATTAAAAGTTATTCATTTTACTCATGTATGTGCTTGTGCTGACTGTGTGTGCCACATTTGTGCTGGTGCTCCTGGAGGCCAGAAGGGGGTGCTGGATCCACTGTAGTTAGGGTTACAGGGGGTGACTTGAACCAAACTTAAGTCATCTG
>NC_022020.1:36352439-36368008 GCF_000317375.1 Microtus ochrogaster | reverse complement strand
GGACCTGGTGCAGACCAGTGTAGACTCTGCATGCTGCTTAAGTCTCTTGAGTGCATGTGAGCTTTGCTTATGTTGATTTAGAGGACCTTGCTTCCTTGGTGTCCTTCATCCCTTCTCGCTCTTATACTTTACCTTCTCTTCTGCAGGGTTCCCTGGAAGAATTTGATGGAGACATCCCATGTAGGGATGAGTTTTCCAAGGTCTCTCACTCTCTGTGTCATGTCTGACTGTGGGTCTTCATATTTGTTCACACCTTCAGCAAGCGTTCTTAACCACTGAGTCAAATTTCTGATTCCCACATGTATTTATCTTAAAGGAACAACTCTTTTAAATGTCATTAATTTTTATGTCTTGACGTCTTGTTTGTAATTCCATTGATATCTGTTGTATTCCTTATTTTTTCTTTTGCCTGCATAATCTCTGCTACTAATTTTGCATATTTAAGAAATTCACATTGAAAACAATCAATTACATCATTAAAATGTATTTTAGCTGTTCACGTTTCTTAGTTCCACTTTTCTTCATCCTTTTCACTCTTTATTTGTTTCCCTTTGTTAGAGTTTCCTGAGGTAGCTCTGCCTAGCTTAGAGCATGTTAGCCTCCTGCCTCAGCCTCCCAAGTTCTGTGATTACAGGGGCATGTTACTCTGACTCTTTTGGGTTCCCTGTTTTCAACTAGATGTTTTCTTTTCTTTCATTTTATCTAAAGTGTGTTTCTCTTGAAATTTTCACAGTGGTTTTACTAGCTAACTGCAGTACTTCCTCTGTAGAGCACACGCTTTGTCCCTGATTTCTTTTTGTCCCTGATGACATTTGTGTCACTCATGGTATACTTACCCAATTCATTATGATTCTTACTTAAAAGAAGTATTGTTTTTAAACTCCTATGATTTCTTTGGTTTTTGAATTAGCACAACCACATTTATTTATTTTTTATTTATTTGAATGAAATCAATGCTAGATATGAGTTATTTGTAAAGTATGTGTGGTAAACATGATTGAACAAGTAACGAAAAGTGACATGATATTAAAGAAGCAATATGGATATTTTCAATTTATTCCGTGAGCTTAGCTTATTGATTCTGTCGTGGGTGTTGACAAAATCCTTAGTGTGCTTTTTCATAAACCCGAGTATAGATGATGTTGCAAATGACAGAATCCCCCGCTAACTTCCCAACCTTCATTTTGCTTGTTATTTCACTTTCTTCCCCACCTCACCACTAGTGTTGAAACGCGGCACTATCTGTGGAGATGCAGATCCTCTGAGGTTTATGCCTCCTACTGTAGTTCCATAAAATGGGTTTCTCAGAGTGCAACAAAACTCTTCTTTCCAGTGTCTCAGTTTTGATGGTGATGTCCTCACCATTACAAATACAAACATAGTCTGTTTGGGCCATCGCCCCCAATTGGAAGAACCACCTACTTTGTTCATGTATTCTCAAAGTATTTCAGGAAAACTCCCATAATGAGAACACTGCAGGAACTTGTCTAGAACACTAAAAATGATCGTTCCGGGATGAGACTCACATTCTAGTCCTAAAAAGACTGAGAAACAGTGGATAGAGGGGCAGACCAGTCTTACCAGAAGGGGACATTATGGAAGTCGAAGATTACCTCACTAGAAGGTGGCACATAGTCAAAAGTACTAAATGATGCAGAAAAGAAATTCAGCTGAGTTCTAAGAAGAAAAAAATTGAATTTAACTCTAAATGGATCGCATTCTCAAGTGTTAGCTGCCTTTTGGGGACGCTCACCACATCCAAGTATATTATAGAGAAAACCCATTTGGAAATCAATGGGAAGCATCTGAAGGAGACAAAGGGCAAATGGGAGAGAAACAGGAAATTGACATGTCCTGAAAGAGGCCATCAGAGGTGCTGCCATGAAGGCACACGACAAAAGATAAACAGCAAAATCCTTGAGAATCCAGCCGGTTAGCAGCAAAGGTATTTCTCTCAGACAGGAATAGCTTCTCTGAAATCAGACTACAAAGGGAAGAGCAGACAAACACAGCCATCTTTTCTCAGTGGATTAGATGCAGTTTGGAAACTCTGACTTGATCACCTTCATTTTTCTTTGAGGAACCATGCTTCTGACAGGGAGGAACTGAGTAGGAGGCTGAAGGAAATGGATTGGCTATAAAAGGTAAATTTGAGGGTGCTGCCATGATATCAGAGGGAGAGGTCTTTGACAGCATTTGGCAGCTTCTGTCACTGTTGTGAATAAGCTCCCATGCTTTATCCTCTTTAAATTCCAACTTTAATCCCCTTTGGCAGCTTGACTCTTAAGGACATTGTCATAAGTCTGACATCTGGGGTAGTACCTAATGATGGCCAGCTCCGCATGTTCAGACACTGTGTAATCTTCTCACCTGACATGTAAGCTGGACATGGAGACTTGCGTATGACATTGATGGAAAGCTAAACGTATATTACTACTTCTGTCTGAGCATACCTTGTAAAAGAAATGTCTTCCATCTAGTTAAAACATGTCATGTTTTTAACTTCTCTGAGAGACTTCCATGTCAAGGAATGAAGAGAGAGGGCCCTTTGGCTAGTATTTGGTGCGAAAGTAAGGTCTTCAATTCATCCATTTATGAGACATTGAGTTTTGACAACCTCCAGATAACAAAGTATCTCTGTGGATCTTTGCCCAGTTGGAGCTAAGGTAGCAACTCAATCCAACAACTTGATTGCAGCCGTTTGAAAGAAGAGCTGGGAGAGCTGAAGGGCCCAGCTAAGCTTGTTCTGGCTCTGAATTCACTTCAGCACAATGAATGCTGCCCTTAAGCTACTATGCTTTGAGGTAACTTGTCAGGTAGCTGTGGGTACTTAATATAGATATTATACCCTTGTGTAGTTACCACTCATGAGATCCCAAAGATAGCAAAATATAAACTATGTGTATGGAGAATTTATGGCAGTTTCTGAATAGAAAGACCCTGCCATAAATGTAGATGCTTCCACTATTTGATCCAGTTCTTATTTAGTAGTTAGGAAATCTGTTTTTATTTTATTTTATTTTTTTGGTTTTGGTAATTGTTGGTTGGTCATAGGGAAAGACTTAAGTTGGATCTGTTTTTTCTTTCTGGAATATGGGATAACCAACCAACAACCTATTCTCCAGTCTTCAATAAGATTTGTGTTGAAAAGGTATTCTGTGCCAGGCTTTGTTGCCAGTAAAATAAAGATTCTCAATTTTTTAAAGGTAAATTTCACCTTTAGCTTTTTTCCCCCTCAGTTAAATATCTGAAAGTGGTCTTTTCAAATTAAGTCACATCCTAAAGAAAACATAAGGATTGAGCAATAGACCATGAGATACAATTTCCAGACATGAGGTCTATAAATATAAAAAAGGTTCCCTTGACTTTGGAAAGGCCCAGTAGCAAACATCATCACTTCCCACAATACGGCTTTCTTCTAGCTTCAAACTGAAGAGAAACGTCTCCATGAAAGGGCACAGTGTACCGACAATGGAGACTATCTCACTAGTTTTTGTGTTTATTTCATTTCTATTGAGGTGAAGAGTCGGTAGACTGAAGAGAAAATTTGTCAGGGTTTGCAACTAAGGTGTCACCATTCTTGTAAAACTGTACTGTATGTAAGCTTAGGCCTTTGCTCTGAACAGTTTATAAAATACGGGGTGTGTTGGGGGAACTGATGCATTGGGAAAAGCAGAAGACAATGGGGATGACATTTTCAAACAGAATAGTGATTGTTGGGAAACTAACCCCCATGCTTTGTTCCATGTAAGCCTGATTTGTGTCCAAGCCTGAAAATGCTGGGCATGTTGAGGGAAGCCCATTGTTTTTCTGGATCTTTTACCTCGATCTGTACCCTATGCTGAAAGGTAAAGAAGTTAAGAATGAATACTACCCGTATCTGAGCTAATATAACAAAAGGGTTAAATTCAAAACTATGTCAGAATCCAAGTCAACAGCTATCACAAGCTTGCAAGTACAGAATGTAAACCATAGTTGCCTAGTGAGCAGCATCAGTGTGCATAGGCTGGTAGTCCCAAATCTCTAGGCAATTAGAGATACTTAATCACACAATCCACATCATATTATTTCTGTTTTAGTTGTTATCAGTCAGTTTCTCATTCTGTCTTCAAATATTTCATTTGCCACTTCTAGGAAAAAAATCTTAATATTCAGGACAAAAATGCCTAGCTTTTCAATACTACTCACTCAAAAATTTATATTAAATATTTAAATGCTGATTTAAATATTTGTTGCACATAGTTCGAGACCAGCCTGGTCTACAGAGCTAGTTCCAGGACAGGCTCCAAAATCACAGGGAAACCCTGTCTCGAAAAACCAAAAACCAAAAAAAAAAAAAAAAAAGAAAGAAAGAAATATTTGTTGCACAGACTTCAGTATTCTTATTTTCTCTGCTCTGTATTTCTACTAATTGTCATTGTTGGTGTTTGTCAGTACTAAATGACGCTGACATTGGAGGAGTTTCTACAGCTAGTTGTAGCTGTCTACAGCTAGAATGCAGCTTAGAGTCTTCAGAATAATATATTTCACACCTCCTACAAGTGTTGCCTCTTGGGCTGACACTTGCTTATCTAATATAAACAGATCTGTCTTGTTCTTCATATACAACAAAATATAGATTCAATGCAATTAATTGGATACAAAGAACTTGAAATAATTTATCTTAAATTCATCTGTCAACTGTGATTATGAAAGGCAATGATTTGAAGACTTTCTTTGGGTCATGTTAAAATTATGAAGCAAAAACAAGCATGAATCCTTGACATGTCTGACTTCAGATGGCACACTGAGCGTACTGACTAGTCTCCTGTCATCTAAGATCTAATTAATATAATAACACAGGAAAGCAAGACTTTAAAAGAAATAAATCCTTACCAGCAAAGATCCAGAAAGATCCAGAAAGGTTATTAGTAAATGACAGATTTCAACAAATCTTTATAAGGGAAAAATTCTATTGGGGGTGTTCTGACAAATTGAATGGCAATGAGGAAGTTATGGGACAGAATACATGGGGAGTTACAGAGAAGGAAGACAAATAACATTCTCTTGCATCACTCAGAGGCACTCTATGCTTGGATTCAGATGGCAGTGGGCTAAGGAGCTGAAACTGAGGTTAATTGATATTACAGAGTGTAGGTACTGCAAATGCAACTCCTGCCTTTCCTCATTCTACAGTGGTTTATCAGCATGTAATACAAATCCTTAGTAGCAATAAATGCCCCTTTTAAGGTGAGTAACTGATCATAAAGACTAGGCTACAACCAGCCAATAGAACCTCATCATTTCCACAAATCCTCCATCATTACAAGTCATCACCCTTATAAACCCCAGGAAGATTCCACTGTATTCGGAGGTTTTTACACAGCCCCCCTGTGCTCCCCAATTACAGCAGTCTCTCCCAGAATTCTCTCCTTCCATCAATTCCCTGACTCCTGATGCCTCTTTCTCCTGTCCCCACTCACTTGCAGTCTACTTGCAATATCTTTTTTATTTCTTCTTCCCAGGGAGGTCCACGCATCTTCCCCAGAGCCGTCCTCTTTATCTAACCTCTCTGGGTCTATGAATTGTAGCTTGATTACTATTTAATTAACATAGAATATTTTGTCTTTCTAGGTCTGGGTTACCTCACTCCGGATTATTTTTTTCAATTTGCATCCATTTGACTGCTGATTTCATGATGTTATTGTAAGCATTACAGTCTGGATGGAAAAGTATCCTGGCAACCAAAAGCCAAGGAATACCAAAGGTCATAGTAAGCATAGCAGCTTACAGCCCTGCTCTAGGGAAAGGTTTCCCCAGTGTAACAACTCTGCTCCAGCAGGGAAGGACTTCATGAGTGAAATTGTTACAGAACGGTTCTGGAGCCCCTGAGAGTAACAACTCGAAAGTTTCCCCAGTCAAAATCTTACAGCCCTGCTCTGCTACATTCTTTTCCAGGTTCTGTCTCTACTCCCGGAAAGAAGGTCCTCCACCCAATATTGCCTTCTTCTTCAGCAAATCCTACCCCGTTTTGCCTCTGTAACTGGTTCAAAACGGGTTACAGGGAAAATGGAATGTAGGGAAAATGGGTCACGCAAAGCAAACATCCCTGACCAGAGCCAAAGAAACACAGTTTGGTCCTGTAATCAGAGCCAAAGTAATACACCCTGACCCTGAAACCAGAGCCAAAGAAATACACCCTGACCCTGAAACCAGAGCCAAAGAAATACACCCTGACCCTGAAACCAGAGCCAAAGAAATACACTTTAGCCCTAGAATCACAGCCAGTGAAAGATATATGTCCTAGCCCTAAAGTTAGAGCCAAAAAGCTATAAGAGCCAGTGAAAGAAGCAAACTCTGACCCTCAAACCAGAGCCAAATTTGCCACTGACCAACCAAGCAAAAAAATCAACAAATATCTGAACACACGATCTAGCCAATCTGAGCTCAAGGGACTGAAATCTGACCAATTCTCACTGTCTTGCATAGATTACATTATAATACATTTTCATTGTAATATTTTAGTTTTTTTCTTGATTTCTTCATCGTCCTGCTACTTTTTCAAATCTGTAGTCTTCAGCCTGCATATGCTTTATTTTTTCTGTACCAGTTTTTGTTTCTGGTTTCATTCCAGTTTAAGTGAGGAAGGAAAGAGAAATCATTTCAAATTTGTGTGTTTAGACATTTTCAAGGTCAAAAATATTACCTAACTTGGAATAATATTTTGTGAACTTCTGAAAATAATAAGCCTTGTGAATTGTTGGATACATTATTCTATAGATATCTGACCATTATGAAGCTATGTGTCCAAACTCACACCGAGTATGTTATTATCTACTTTGAGCTATTGCTATACCATCATTCCTTATACAGATATCCTCCTCCATGTGTATTTTAAAATCCAGTTTTGGGTGTGAACTGCTGGTGTAATGCTACAGTAGCTATGTTTTGTGATTCTATCCAATTCCTATTGTCTGGGTAAGGCCTACCTTCTCTGCCCAGGAAGAATTTCTCTTTATTCAACTTCAGGCAATCTGCAGTCCACTCTCTCTCCTCATGCCCTCCTTACCTGCTGATGCTTTGATTAATCCACTGTTGATGGACTCCATGTGAAGGTTTTCCTTTATCACATTCTCATGATTTTTTTTTTAACTTCTCATTTTTTTCCCTTTATCTCTACCTTTTTCTTACCAGATTCAACTACTGGCCAGCTCCTCTTGTAGAATATTTAATCAAAGACTATTTAAGGGAAGGTTATTAAGGTTGATTCATTGAAAACTTGCCTCTACTGTGGCCTCGTTGCCTACTAGAAATTTAATGTACTGTGGACTTGCTAACAGTGAGAGAACTACCTAACCCCAAGTAGGTAGTTTTCAGCTAGTATTCATTCAAAGTTTTGCAAAAGTTCATGCATGAATACTGTGTCCTTGCCCTGTGGCAACATCAACTCATCTGATGTGGGATATATCCAAGGAAAGAGCACATAGTTAATGCATGCTGAACACAGGATCTGAGCAACTAGTTCATTTTCTTTGATTTCTAAAACTGCATAATAACAGAATAAAATTACCTTTTCGTAAATGCATATTCTTAGAGACTATCTCTAGATGCTACATTCCAGTAATATAGGGTCCAAAGATTTGATGATGATATATTAGTCATATTTGCCTATTTTTGCCTTTTATTAATAATGTGATTTTTGTGTGTATTCATTATGAGAATTTTGCTCTTAAATTAGGCAGGTAGCACTTGGAATTCAGAACAATCGATATTCAGAACACATTTTGTCATACCTTATCTATTTTCTCCATTGATAGTTGGCCAATTGGGTTATTTGCTGATTGATTTTCTTGTTTGTTTCTGTGATTATGAAATAGTAGACACATGTTTTATTAATATCATCTTATTTTGCAATGTTATGTCTTTTTTTTTACTATAGTGCCTAGAAAAACTTTGGTAGTTATAAAAGAATCTATAGGTAACATATTCCATAACCCTTACTTGAGAACATTTTGAAATAGTGTGCAGTTGACATTTTCAGTTCCATGTTTTCAGATCAGAGCGAAATCAGGTTGGTGATGGCTGTCTTGGAAAGATTCTTATGAATGTTTTATGGATGAGGAAACTTAGAATGTTCACGAATCATGGCAAACCATTAGTTCTTAGCCATTTCCTCATGTGCTTTGAAGAGGTGGCAATGGTAGAAACTTTCCCTGTGGCTTTTTGGAAGTTGGCAGGGGATCTCAGTGTTCATGGCAGCTGGATATGTGTATCTTATTCTCGGATACTTCACTGAGCAGTATAAGAAAGGGGAAACAAGCTTGGCCAGCCTATCTAACTCTGCAGCAGGGTGCAAATATGAAGCTAGGAAGCAAAACTAGAGAAACTGTCTGTCTTAGAGAAGATGATTTACTATAGTTGAGCAATTATAAATCTTTCTGAACTGTGGCTCTTCATAGGCATAACTCAGGATTTTTTTTCCATGGTGGAGTTTTTTCCTAGCTTATAGCCCTCTGATGTCAAAGGGAATATTTCATGTTGTCTGATACTTTATAAAACACATCCTGAAAATATTCTGAAAGATTGTTTTCTTCCCCCACAGGGTTGAACATGCCTCTTTATTATCTCCTTCATTTGTAGCACATGCCAAGCTTGACAGAGTGTAATGACAAAGGTCATATAAGCATTAGAAGAGAAATTTCATCCAGCGTAGGTTATGTATCAATCTTTTGCTTAAGCTTTCAAAGAGTATCAAAACAACCCAAAGATTTCTTTCCTTTTACGAAAATGATTTCCTAAATGTGTTTTGGGGAGTACCCAGCTGTCAAGAAAAAAGGAATGACCTGTGTGGTTCCATTTCTAAACACATATTGACTCCACTTATATTCTGCTCAATAGTACTATTTGGATTATAAAATGTGGAACAGAGTTGAATTAAAAAGAAAATTCAGTGTAGTTAGGCCATGTGTAACATGGTTCTCAGCAATAATAGTGATTGAAGTGGAAACATCCCATATGCAGAAATAATAAATTTGAAAATACAGGGGTGAGGTGTAATTCATGGGAGAGTCCTTGCTGAGCATGCACAAGGCCTGCAGTTGCACCAGCTTTACCTGCAATAATCTCTGTTTGGATTAGATACCAACTCATAAGTGACCTAATTGTGGAAATAATACCCTGTTGCTTTCCAAGTCCTGCCTCCTTTCAAGAGCAAGGTATTATAGAGAATGAGTGCACCTAAGGGTGGAGAATCTTAGAATTCTGTACACCACACTCTTTGGGATACACTTTGTGAAGGACTTCTTTAAAAATGACTAGAGAAGTGAAAAGGAAGTTATTTGGAATTTTCAACTTTTCCATTGTTATTTATCCACTGCGTTAACCACTGTCACCCAAAGCAATGAACTCAAAACATAATCATTTAGTCTAAGTTCCTTTCCACCTTATCTGCCTTGCACTTCCATTATCCATCTGTGAACCACAGATAATATGCAAAGCATTCCCTCAGGTGGCTGGTTTCCCCAGAGAGTGATGTGAAGCCCTGGTCTGTGCTTTGGTTAACACGTGCTAACTAATCCACTCATTCTCTGAGTTAGCTGGTACACAACCTGTTTCTGACTCTATCCTCTATAATTGATGATCTTGGACCCACAGGGAAAAAAAAAAGTTAGACAGAATGAAAATCGGAGTAGAATGGCTTCTATTTATGCAGACAATTTTGCCATAGGTTTCTGTAGAAGTCCCCTGTTGAATCTTCTTTTCTTTGCATTTCCAATATTTTCTGTGATTGCTGGTGGTCTACAAAAATGGCAATGGGACTTTGGAAGTCTTTGCACCCCTTTTCATTCATTCAGTCTAGACAGACTGTCAGAAAGGGTGAGCAATCACCTTTTATCTATGTTGACCCCTTTTTATTCTTCCTTACGTTATGGCCAATTTGCATTGCTTTTTTGTCCTTTTTCCACACTCTCCTTCATTTGCCTAATACTTTTCTTAGGCCAATGCAATGAATCAAACTTATGTCAGAGTAACCCCAGTTTTCTGCTGCCAGCATGCCGTTGAGAGGCATTTTATATTGTTCCAGGTTTACTGAACTGCACAGTGTCTCCACAGCTCAGCACCAGCATAATCTAATCTGCTTCCTGACTGCAATGTCAACTTGCAAAGACAGGATCAGGCAGAATTCCAGGAGTCAGAGTGAGAGAGCACCTGAGGGATGGCTGTTTTGCTTGAACACCTGAAGGAACAATGGAATTAAGAAGTGCTGCCCTCAGATCACATAATGAAGATAAAAATGATAATTACCCTGGTGGTAATCTGAATTAATCAACAAAATCTTCATTGGGCTGAGATGTTCTAGCAGTAGACTTTGAGCTATTTAATCTGTTGAGGTTTTGTCATTTTAAGAAATGAAAGGTAGTTGATAATTTTTTTCCAAATGAAGTCAAATTGATATAAGTTTACACATAGACCCTTCAGCACATGTAGAACAAGTTTATTAGACACAGTCCCAAATAAAAGTCAGTGCAATAATGAGCTCTGTGGCTGCCTGAATGTGTCCACTCTAGCTCCACTCCAAGAAGGTGGTGTGGTGTGTTCACATGGACATTACAGGGAGCTGGCATTGAAGAAATGGCCCTCTTCAATTTTGAATATGTGTGACCTTCTGCATAAATGTTACTCTAAACTTATAAATTGTAGCTTGACTTTCAATTGGGGCATTTATAGAGATCACTCATCGGATTATTAGAGAAATTCGTGTTAAGGGAGCTGTTGATGGACACATGATTTGGTACATGGGTGACATGAGTTCTAATGAATCACACAGAAACTGACAGACACCTCAAAGTAGTTCAGGAAACTCTCAGGATGTGTAGGATTTTAGTGTGAGTCCAAATCTATAAGGACTTAATAGTATTTCAGAAAAATGAGCTTTATTAGATTAATTAAAGTATGATAAGCAATGCCTTCACATTAAAAATTCATTAGTTTCTACTAACTGAAGTAAACAATGGGTTTTAGGACATTGTTGTAGGAGGCTGCTTGTTTGTTTCTGGCTGCTCCTGGCTGCTCAGCCATGAAATAATCACGCAGAAACCATATTATTTGCAATACTGTTTGGCCAATAGCTTAAGCATATTTCTGGCTAACTCATATCTTAAATTAACCTATTTCTATTCATTTGTCTATTGCCACGAGGCTGTGGCTTACAGGTAAAGTTCCAGCATCTGTTTCTGGTGGGGCTACATGTTTCTCTCTGACTGTGCCTTCTTTCTCCCAGCATTCAGTTTAGTTTTCCCCACCTACATAATTTCTGCCTTGCACAGGCTTAAGACAGTTTCTTTATTAACCAAAGGTATTCACAGCGGAGAATTCCACATCATCTCCCCTTTTCTGTTTAAATAAATAGGAAGGTTTTAACTTTAACATAGTAAAATTACATAAAACATTTATAAAGCAAGAAATACAGTGGAAATATTTATATCTATTTTATCTTTTATCATAACTAAGGAAAACTATAACTGTATATTCTTCAACTCCATCAAAGACTCCAGAAGGATATAATATTACCTAAATAAACATAAAGTGCATTGTAAGCAATTTTCAAAACTCTAAAATTGACAGAGACATCTCACTGCCTAGACAGTCACCCAAAGTTCTTCTGTTTTGTTGGAGCATCCATTCTCGGCCTACAGGCCCATAGTATCCAGTAGACCTTTTCATAAAGTAGGAAATTTCAAAGACAGTTTGGCATATATTGGCAGTTTGTCAGACACTTTCTTTTGTATCCTGCAGACTCTTTCATGAAACAAGAACCTCAAGGACTGTTTTGCCTTCTTTAGGCAACTTCAGCAGTCATTTCTCTGTGGGTCCTGCATTTCCAGTTCGTCCAGCATAACATCGAGCAGTCTAGGCAAGAGCAGTTTTTTGCCCAAATGACTAGCAAGCTCTTTAAGGAGCCTCTTTAGTGCCCATCCTCCTCTTGAAGTAATTGGTGCTGCCAGGAGCAGATGTGTCTTCCTGTCATGAAATGTCTTAAGTCCTTAAAACATTAAAATGGCATATTCTGGAGGTCTCTGAAAGATTTGAAGAATACCTATCAAACTGAAATACATCTCTGTACATCTAGAAAATCTAACTAACATTGCTACAATCTTGACTATAATAGATGACTCTCTATTAACCTTTATTTATTAGTTATACATTACATTTTTAAGTGAGCTGCACAAACACAATACCTTAATCAAGAGCATAAATATACATATATAACAAAATTGACCTTAAATTTGTATCAGTAAATCAAGATCCATACCAATGCAAATCTCTATAGCATTTAAATCCCTTTAAATGTAAACAAGTGTTTATAATCAATCATTTAGGGAATTTGAGCATAGTTCTTTACAAGCTGCTTCCCGCTTTTTGTTGGGCAAAGTATTTTTGGGAGTGTTCACTGCAACCTTTTAAGGGGCTCTTGGTCCATTAAACCACATTAGTCTAGAAGGATTCCATAGGTTTTTATCCTCTGTGGAAACAAAAGAACCTTTTTTCCAAAGCAACAAATCCTTAAACCCATATTATGAAGTCAAGATACCTTTATGTTGCTTTATCTTAGCAGCCCCAGAATCAAATGTCTCTCTGCAATCAAAAAAAAATTCAAAGAAAACTCAGTAGTATATGTAATCCAGACTCTCTGTGTATTTTTCATCTTTATGAGGCTTATTTTTCTTACTCTATTACTATTTCTACAAGTTTACTCTGTCTCTTTAAAGACTTTGCGTTTTTAAAACAATTTACCTCTTTGTATAACACTCTCTATACTCTTTTTCTTCTCTCTCCCAAGCTTACGTACATTTATCCAACACTGTGACCCATTTAGAGGTCTTTTTTTATCTGAATTTGTCTTTATTGTGTATCTGTGATCCTTTTCTGACCAGAACCACCTTTTTAATGCTAAATGGGTGTGGCTAGGGACAATGTAGCCTCATTTGCTTCCTCTGACTAGTTCAACATGCCTAAGGCATGTTCATTGCCTCTGAGAGCCAAGCACATGGCCACATATTTATTAGACACAGTGGGTCTATGTCTCCATTAAGCAAGTTGTTGCACTCTGCTCACAGACCCCATTTAAATACTCAGCCTCCTGAAAGAGCCAGAGTTCGTACTGGCATCAAGGCTCAAGAAGCTGCCACTTCAAAACTACAGAGCTTTTTTCCTGCTACTGCTGAATCAGGCAGACATCTCTTAAAGGAGCCACAGCATTATTAAGCTGTGCTTAACTCTGTTTTTTTTTTTTTTTATTTTTTGTTTTTTGCTTTTTTTTTGCCTAGAATTTCTTCTCAAACTCTCAAATATTTTAAGTGGATTTTAGTTAGTCAGATTGGTGCCAGTTTGTAGTAGGAGTTCTTTCGTTCATACTATCTGTAGTAGGAGGCCACTTGTTCATTCCCTGGCTACCAAATGCCCAAAATAGCCATACAGAAACCATATTATTTAAATGACTGCTTGGCTCATTAGCTCTAGTTTCTTATTGGCTAACTCTTACATCTTAATTAAACCCATCTCTATTAATCTGTACGTCACCACAAGGTCATGGCCTACCAGGTGTCTGTCTTTGGTGGTGGTTCCGTGGTTTCTCTTTTACTCTGCCTCCTTTCTCACAACATTTAATTTAGTTTTACCTAACTAGCTCTGTTCTGCCCTGCTCTGCTATAGGCTGAAAGCAGTTTCTTTATTTACCAATGTTATTTGCAGTACACAGTAGGGAATCCCACATCCGGACATTATCATGAATGTGTATCAGGTGTATCTTTCAGTCATATTCATTCCCAGTCTCCTCTTCTTTTAGAATCACACTGATCTCCTATAGCCCTCTTTTACTTTAATGTCTTAATTTACATCTGGGTTTCAGATATGAAAGGAAACTTGTATTTGTTTTTTCACTCTGGCTTACTTTAACAATCATCAGTACCATTTCTTTCCCCTCAAATGACTTAGTTTTATTTCTTTTTATGGCTAGAAAATGTTTCACTGTATATACAAACTGATTTTCTTCATGCTCCATTTTTTTTTGTTGAACCCCTATGCTAAGTCTATGAGGTGACATCCATGACATTCTCGTGTGACTGCCTTCCTCAGTGTTTGTAGATATCATGCAGATACTTCAGTGGCATACACTTCTAGAAATCTAACTATTGTCAATGGAAACTCTGATATACTTTGTAGGAACAAAATGTATTTAATTTGCCAGATATTTTACATATATGGCACAATAATACTAATATCTGAGGAGGAAATGTAGTAGTGTGAGCGGTGGAGCTGCATCCCGCCACCCGGCTAGCTTTACCTTAAATAATTACACGGAAACTGTATTCTTTTAAACACTGTTGGAAGCAGCCCGCCGCTCCATACAACAAGGAAATATCTTATTTATTATTCTGAATATTTCTTTAAGTTGTAAGTTTTTATGATTTTAGGGTTAAAGTCTACACACTGAATATCTAACTTGCCAGAAGAATATTCTCTGGTTCTGCTCCTCATGGGTTGCTTATTTTTCTAGTATCTCTGGGCCTCAATAAAGTTTTTGATAATCCTGAACATTGACAGAGATTATTAAGTTCCAAGATCAGTACTTCCCATTTATATACTTTACCCATATAATTATAAAGCAAAATATTATTTCTAGACTATTTTATATTTTTACCGTATTTTATATTATTTTACCATAATATAAAATAAGTGTTCAAAATAGATAGGTTATTTTATAATAAATAATTTTATTGGTTTTACAAATTACTCTGGTAAAGCAGAAAATAGAAAGTAATATTTATTTCTAATGTTCACTTCTCAGGAATAACTATTATCAAATTGAGATGTTTTCTGTAAAAAGTATAAATAATAGAATGCAATTTTAGCCTATAAAATAGTGAAATGTATTTGTCAACTAATCTGGTGATTGGGGTTAATACTCAAAATATATATGGAATCCAAACAAATTAATAGGAGATAGAAAATGACCTGATTATAAAAGGACAAAAGAACCTAATATACATTTTTGAAAATTCTGTATACAAATTTAAAACAGGCTACTGTAGTTATTTGAAATCACCTATTCTCAGAGAAAGGCAAATAGTTACAATGGAATTTCATCTCTAGGTGGACTGGTCACTGGCAAAACAGCAAAATGCACCTTATTAATCAGAATGGGGAAATGGGAGACAATTTTGGTGCAAATGCAAATGTTTCCAGGATTTTGACACATGAATGCTTCTAAAATATTAGAAGTAGGTCTACTACATGATGAGGCAATCTTATTTTTGAGTATTTGTCCAAAATAACATGTCATAGAGACATTAACACTACCCTAAAAGCTACAGAACTTCTCACAGAAGCCAAGTCATGTAGACAATCCAAATGTCGAGATCAGATGAATGAATAAAGAAATCATAGTCTGTGGGTCACAGTAGAGTGCTATTCCACTACAGAAAGAAGGAAATGGTGTTATTTGGGGCAACATAGATCAAACCAGAGGATGTTATACTAGGGAAATAAACCATCTGTTGAAAAGCAAACACTGAATATTATACCACACA